>NC_041409.2:35112649-35256639 GCF_900747795.2 Erpetoichthys calabaricus | reverse complement strand
AGCTTTCTCAGCTCACAACCAGCCTTAGTGAAATTAAAATCTGGATGGAGCAGAACTCTTTAAAATTATACTGCAACAAAACTGAACTCCTGCAAATTGAGACTAAAATGCAGCTTAATAAAATGAACTTCTTCCCAGTCCATCTTGGCGGTGATCTCATCAGACCTGCCTCTACTGCAAAGAATCTTGGTGTCATTTTTGATTCCACCCTTTCTTATTCGGCCCACATTAATCACATTAAGAATCTTTCTTACTTTCACCTCCGTAACATATCCCGTGTTCACTCCTTCCTCTCCTTTTCTAATGCTGAGAAACTTGTCCATGCTTTTATCACATCCCGCATCGATTATTGTAATTCCCTACTGGCAGGTGCCCCCTTCTAATCTTATATCACAGCTCCAGCTTATTCAAAACTCAGCTGGAAGAGTCCTTACTCGAACCAGCAGCAGCGAGCACATCACACCCATCCTGCTCCGTCTTCACTGGTTCCCCGTGTCTTACAGAATCGAATATAAAATCCTACTTATAACCTATAAAGCCTTAAATAACCTCGCGCCAAACTACATCAGTGACCTTCTCATCACTATGTGCCTGCCCGCCCACTAAGGTCCTCTGATTCTGGCAATCTTGTTGTGCCCCACACTAATCTACACTCCATGGGTGACAGGGCCTTCAGCTGTATAGCGCCCAGACTCTGGAATGACCTACCGAAATTATTAAGGTCAGCTGACTCCATGAATTCTTTTAAAAAAACAACTCAAAACTCATCTGTTCAGGAAGGCTTTTAGCTCTACCTGACTTTATTACCCTTCTCTCAGTTTACCTCTCTGTCAAGATGTTCATGTAACCTGTGTGTGTGTGTGCTAGACCATCAATTATGCTGTCTGTTAGGCTTTTTTTTTTCTTTCTCTGAATTCACTGTCATAATCTTCTTTATTTATTTATCTGGTTTGTACAATGCTATATACTGTATACCCTGCCATTCTTTCTTATATTCTGTAAGTGCCTTGAGCATGGGAAAGGTGCTATATAAATAAAATGTATTATTATTATTACCTTCCACTCCTTTTCTGATATGTTGAGTGAAAGATCCTTTTCCCATTGTCCTCTTGGATCTTTGAAAGGGAGGGACTGTAAAACAATTTTATATATTGCAAAAATGCTGGCAGAGTCCTCAGGACTGAGCAATATTTTTTCCAGCATGGAAGGTGGGAGATGGGGAAAATCAGGCAGGTTCTGTTTGACAAAGTTTCTAATTTGAAGATAGTGAAAGAAATGTGTTGCTGGAAAATTAAATTTGGAATGTAATTGTTCATAGGATGCAAAGATGTTGTCTATATAAAGATCTCTAAGCAATTTACTCCCAAATGTTTTCCAGATATTAAAAACTGCATATGTTTGCAAGGGTTGAAAAAGATGGTTGTCATGCATGCTACAAATAAAAGATTCTCTATCTTAAAATGCTTTCTACATTGGTTCCATATTCTGAGTGAGTTAAGCACAATTGGGTTATTAGTATATTGGCGATAACTTGCATTTATTGGGGCACAAAGCAGGGAATATAGAGAAGTACTACAGGATTTTATTTCTGTTGCTGACCAAGCCTGTGTATGTTCATCTTTATGTGTCCAGGTTTTCATAGCTTACAGTATATGTTTGCTGCCCAGTAGTAAAACTGAAAGTTAGGCAGAGACATGCCACCTTCTGTCTTAGGTCTTTGTAGGGTTGCTCTTGGATACGTGGATGTGTTAGGTTCCAAATAAATGAGGTTATGGTTGAATCTAATTGCTTAAAGAATGATTTATTGATGTATATTGGAATGTTTTGAAATAGAAAGAGAAGCTTAGGAAGGATATTCATCTTAACAACATTAATTCTTCCAGCTAAAATGAGGTGGAGGGTTGACCATCTATGCAAGTCTTGCTTAATGTTTTCCATATAGACGGCAAAATTTTGTTGATAAAGAGATTTATGTTTGCTTGTGATATTTACCCATAGGTATTTAAACTGATCTGCAATAATAAAAGGGAAGGTGTCCAATCTAATATTGTATGCTTGAGAATTCACTGGAAAGAGCACACTTTTATTCAAATTAATTCTGAGACCAGAGATCTTTTGAAATTCTGTAAGTGCTGTTAGGACTGCAGGCACAGTATTTTGTGGGTCTGATATATACAAAACCATATCATCTGCATATAGAGAAATTTTCTGTTCCAGTCCTTCTCTGATAATCCCCTTTATCAACAGTGAACTGCCAGTGGTTCAATGGTGATTGCAGATAGCAGTGGTGACAAGGGGCATCCTTGTCTGGTAAAACGTTCTAGTTTAAAGTAGTCTGAGCAAATGTTGTTAATACAAACTGAAGCTTCTGGATTGGTATACAGTAATCCCTCGCTACTTCGCGGTTCACTTTTCGCGGATTCACGACTTCGCGGATTTTATATGTAAGCATATCTAAATATATAACGCGGATTTTTCGCTGCTTCGCGGGTTTCTGCAGACAATGCGTCTTTTTACTTCTGGTATTTGCTTCCTCACTTGGTTTGCCCAGTTGATTTCATACAAGAGATGCTATTGGCGGATGGCTGAGAAGCTACCCAATCAGAACACGCAGTTAAGTTCCTGTGTGCTGCTGATTGGCTCAGCGACGGAGAACTGCATTAACCAGGAAGTCTCATCTCACTCATTCAACATTAACGTGCTCTTGCTACTGCATTCAGGGGATTATCACCTTCAATCGTCATCATTTTTACTGCGCAGCATATTCATCACCATCATCACGTCATACAGTGGTGTGAAAAACTATTTGCCCCCTTCCTGATTTCTTATTCTTTTGCATGTTTGGCACACAAAATGTTTCTGATCATCAAACGCATTTAACCATTAGTCAAATATAACACAAGTAAACACAAAATGCAGTTTTTAAATGATGGTTTTTATTATTTAGGGAGAAAAAAAATCCAAACCTACATGGCCCTGTGTGAAAAAGTAATTGCCCCCTTGTTAAAAAATAACCTAACTGTGGTGTATCACACCTGAGTTCAATTTCCGTAGCCACCCCCAGGCCTGATTATTGCCACACCTGTTTCAATCAAGAAATCACTTAAATAGGAGCTGCCTGACACAGAGAAGTAGACCAAAAGCACCTCAAAAGCTAGACATCATGCCAAGATCCAAAGAAATTCAGGAACAAATGAGAACAGAAGTAATTGAGATCTATCAGTCTGGTAAAGGTTATAAAGCCATTTCTAAAGCTTTGGGACTCCAGCGAACCACAGTGAGAGCCATTATCCACAAATGGCAAAAACATGGAACAGTGGTGAACCTTCCCAGGAGTGGCCGGCCGACCAAAATTACCCCAAGAGCGCAGAGATGACTCATCCGAGAGGTCACAAAAGACCCCAGGACAACGTCTAAAGAACTGCAGGCCTCACTTGCCTCAATTAAGGTCAGTGTTCACGACTCCACCATAAGAAAGAGACTGGGCATAAACGGCCTGCATGGCAGATGTCCAAGACGCAAACCACTGTTAAGCAAAAAGAACATTAGGGCTCGTCTCAATTTGCTAAGAAACATCTCAATGATTGCCAAGACTTTTGGGAAAATACCTTGTGGACTGATGAGTCAAAAGTTGAACTTTTTGGAAGGCAAATGTCCCGTTACATCTGGCGTAAAAGGAACACAGCATTTCAGAAAAAGAACATCATACCAACAGTAAAATATGGTGGTGGTAGTGTGATGGTCTGGGGTTGTTTTGCTGCTTCAGGACCTGGAAGGCTTGCTGTGATAGATGGAACCATGAATTCTACTGTCTACCAAAAAATCCTGAAGGAGAATGTCCGGCCATCTGTTCGTCAACTCAAGCTGAAGCGATCTTGGGTGCTGCAACAGGACAATGACCCAAAACACACCAGCAAATCCACCTCTGAATGGCTGAAGAAAAACAAAATGAAGACTTTGGAGTGGCCTAGTCAAAGTCCTGACCTGAATCCAATTGAGATGCTATGGCATGACCTTAAAAAGGCGGTCCATGCATAGAAAACCCTCAAATAAAGCTGAATTACAACAATTTTGCAAAGATGAGTGGGCCAAAATTCCTCCAGAGCGCTGTACAAGACTCATTGCAAGTTATCGCAAACGCTTGATTGCAGTTATTGCTGCTAAGGGTGGCCCAACCAGTTATTAGGTTCAGGGGGCAATTACTTTTTCACACAGGGCCATGTAGGTTTGGATTTTTTTTTCTCCCTAAATAATAAAAACCACCATTTACAAACTGCATTTTGTGTTTATTTGTGTTATATTTGACTAATGGTTAAATGTGTTTGATGATCAGAAACATTTTGTGTGACAAACATGCAAAAGAATAAGAAATCAGGAAGGGGGCAAATAGTTTTTCACACCACTGTATATAGCTACGTGTACTTCGCTATACAGTAAGTGTAAACTTATCTACCGATTTCATATTGCTTAGCAGTTGTCCCTGTTATTAATAGAGTAAAGGGTGGGTTGTAAACAATACAGGGAGGGTTTAAAAACGTCCAAATACACGTTAAATAATTAAATAAATATGGTGTCCCTACTTCACGGAAATTCAGGTATCGCGGTCGGCCTTGGAACCTATCTCCCGCGATAAGTGAGGGATTACTGTACAGTAGTTTGATCCATGCACAAGTATTCAGGCCAAATCCAAGTTTCTCTAATGTAGTGAAAAGGTAGTTCAATTCAATCATATCAAATGCTTTTTCTGCATCCAATGATAATAATATCTCCGGGGTGTTTGTCTTTGCTGGTGAATATATTACATTGAACAGGTGTAGGAGACTGGAAGCTAAGTGTCGTTATTTAATAAATCCAGTTTGATCTTGTGATATTACCAAAGGCAGCACTTTCTCCATTCTTGTAGCTAAGATTTTGGAGAGTACTGTGGAACCTCAGTTCACGAACGTCTCGGAACACGTACAAATCGGTATACGACCAAAAAGTTTGCCAAACGTTTGCATCTGTTCACGACCTCACACTCGGTATACAAACTAGCCAGTTTCCCTTTTGGTTTGTATGTGTTCAGTCTCTCCCTGTGCATTTCCTGTGCAGCGAGCAAGAGAGAGAGAGTGAGACACACACACACACACACACAGGCATGAGAGAGACGTGCACACACACACACACAGAGGCAGCGCGCGAGAGAGACACACACACACACAGGCAGCGCGCGAGAGAGACACACACACAGGCAGCGTGAGAGAGAGAGACACACACACACATACACACAGCGCGCAAGAGAGAGAGAGAGAGGCACACACACACACACACAGGCAGCGCAAGAGAGAGAAACACACACACAGGCAGCGTGAGAGAGAGAGAGACACACACACATACACACACAGTGCGCAAGAGAGAGAGAGAGAGAGAGAGAGAGACACACACACACACACAGGCAGCGCGAGAGAGAGACACACACACAGGCAGCGTGAGAGAGAGAGAGAGACACACACACACACACACACACAGGCAGCACGAGAGAGAGAGCTGGACGCATAAGGTAGAGAAGGCAGTTAAAGAATGCACTGGGCTTGATTTTGTTTTCACTTCTGTTTACAGCTATCGGTTCGTAGCGTGCATTGTTGCAATGTTACTTTTCTTGGTGGTTTATTAAATTACGGATTTTTTCAAATGTTCATTTTTTTTCCTGTGCTAAAACTCATTAAAAAAAAGTGTGTTTAGCCAGCGGTTGGTAGAGCTATAGTGCGAACTATTGCAGTGTTAGTTTTCTCTGTTGTTCAAGGTTTTCTCAGTGTTATTCAATGTTTTTACATTTAGTTTACTATTATGCTGTGCATTCTATGGTTTAATTATATTTGTGCTTAAAAATTTAAAAAAATATATATTTACATACAGTTCGTATGGTCTGGAACGGATTGATTGTATTTACATACAATCCTATGGGGGAAATTACTTCGGCTCACGACCAAATCAGGTTATGACCAGAGTTTTGGAACGAATTATGGTCAAACCGTGGTTCCACTGTATCTTAACATCATTATTCAGAAGTGAAATTGGTCTGTATGATGCGCATTATAATAAGTCCTTGTTTTGTTTTGGAAAAACGGTGATTATTGCTTGATGAAAAGTTTGAGGTAGAATTTGATTTACTGTAGCTTCTGTAAATGTTGCTAATTAGAGGGGAGCTAGCTGAGTGGAGAATTTCTTATAAAATTCGACAGGGTAGCCATCAGGTCCTGCTGCTTTCCTGCTGTGAAGTGACTTTATAGCATCTAGTAATTCTGATAGCGCCAGAGGTTTATCCAATTCCTCTGCAATAAAAGTATCTATTTGTGGTATCTGTAATGTATCCAGAAATGCATTAGATTGTGTGTTGTCTTCTTTGAACTCAGTAGAATATAAGGATTTATAGTAGTTTCTAAATATGTGCATTATATTTTTATGGTCAGTGATTTTATTTCCGTTCGTGTTGGTAATTGCTGGGATTGTATTGCGAACTTCTTGCTTGTGGATTTGTTGAGCTAAAAGCTTATTAGCTTTCTCTCCGTGTTCATAGTAATGATGTCTTGATTTAAAAATGAGTTGTTCAGTTTCTTTGGTTGTTAAGAGGTTGAGCTCTGAATGCAGAGCCTGTCTTTTCCTTTGAAGAGCTTCACTTGGACACTTGGCATGTTCTTGATCTATTCTAGTAATTTCACTGGTTAGCTCTGATACCTTCTTGGTTTCTAATTTATTTCTGTGGGAAAGATATGAAATAATCTATCCTCTTATGAAGGCATTTACAGTTTTCCAGAGCATTCCTGCAGAGATCTCTGAGAATGTATTTGTCTCTAGGAAGAAACTGATTTGTTTTGATATAAATTCTCTACAGTTCTCATCTGCTAATAGAAGTAGATTAAGTTGCCATCTGTGAGATGAGTATGTGGGGCATAATGATTTCAGCTCCAAGATCAGAGGGGCATGGTCAGAAATAACAATAGTGTCATACTTGAAAGATTTAATCGCAGGCAAGAAATTATTATCTATAAAGAAGTAATACATTCTTGAGTAGCATTGATGCACTGGTGAGTAGAAGGAATATGTTCTTGAGTTTGGGTTTAGAAACCTCCAGGGGGGGTATTTTTCGTACGTGGATTACTCGTTTAGCCGGATGTAATTGTTGATGATTTGGCATGATCCTGCATCTGTCGGTTTTTCGAAACTCTTGCTGGATGTGTTGTCATAGCAACACATCCAAATCCTCAAACCTGCTCGGAGCAGGTTTGTTCTATGTAAACAAGGATTAGCTCACACACTTAATCGGTGTCCGTACGTGGAACTCATTCAGTCATGACTTCGCCGTTCATGAATGAGCAACCAATTGATATCGGCACGCAAATCATAAGAAGATAATTTCATATAGAGAGGGTTTTGCGCGATCGTCAAGATACTTTATTGCTCCCGGAGGAAATTCTTTTCAAAAGATACCGCTTTAGCTGAGGGGGAATATTGTACCTCAAAAATTTATTAGGACCTTATATTCAAAGTCAATCTAGGCGAAGTCGGGCTCTTACAACCACACAGACAGTATGCATTGCTTTGAGGTTTTTTGCAAGCGGCACGTTTTTTATATACAGTAGACGATGTGGAAAATCTATCTAAAAGTGCAGTTTGCCAGACAATTCGTAAAGTCTGTTTGGCTCTGAAATATTTCCTTTGGGTTTTCATAGTGTTTCCTGGACACCTGCGTGTGCAGACAATAAAAGAGGCGTTTCATGCCATTGCAGGTAGGTAATACACAGGCAAAGACACCCCCAGTTCCATGAAGAATCTCACAATCAGCCTAACATTCTCATTACCCAGGATTTCCAAATGTGATTGGGGCACATGGGACTGATCAGAGTGGAGTTTGATTTGGAAATTGTACCTCTCCTCCTTATGAATAATCAGACACAGTGTCTTCATCAAATATTTGACCTTCGTCAATATCTCGTTGGTCAGACACAGGTCTAGGGATATGACATTCCCTGCAACTGACCCAACAAAAGAAGAGGGCTATATGGAACATACTTATGGCACACATTGAGGACAAATATGTGCAATGACAATCCTTTACCTGAAATGAAGTGACCACTGCATCCTGCCACTGGTTCTGAGGAGGAGCTTCCCCCTGGAATGCCCTCAGAAACAGGGTGATGGGCATTTTGCTGGAGAGCCAACTCTTCTGCAGGGGTTAGGTCTGGACCTCCACCTGTTTTTTGCTTGTCTGCCTTCATATTAGCTTTACAATTAATGTTCTTTACATTATATATGATTCTTTATGTCAACAATTCTTTAAATATTATATACCAATTTTCACCAGTTTGAAGTATATTCTTGTACTTCACTTTAACCTATTCCCGTGTTCTCCTTGTGCTCACGTTTGATCTGGAATTATGACATATTAAATAATAATTAATCTGACACATAGGAAATGAAACGCTGCTTTCAGTAAGTACAATGCACACGCATTTAATTTGTCGGCCACTTTTTGCCAGCCGTCTTTTCTGGTTTGGGCTGCTTTTGCAGTGTTACCCCTTGTGCATATTAAATCTTGAAATCCTTCGACTAACTAACTAACTAACTAACTAACTAACTAACTAACTAACTAACTAACACCCACACACATACACACCCACCCACACAAACACAGCTTGTGTAAAAAAAAAAATGCGCCCGTTCTTTTGTCATTTTGTTGCAGCCTATCAAAGACTTGCTGATCATGTTTTTTAGACTCAATATATATGAGCTTTTCACTCAGCGCGGGTGCGCACATTCATCTCGGATGATTAGATCCAGCTAGACTAATCTACTATGCGGCTGCGTTTGAAAAAATGACTTATCCTGGAAAAGTTTCACCGGCATCTGATCTTGGATGATTTAAGTGACGTACGGAAAATACCCCCCAGGGTCTGATAAGTTGTGGTCAGTTAAAAACTGTGTAATTGTCTTTGCAGTGTTAGGTTTCCTGTCACAGCAGGGGAATGACATCTATCTAAGAGTGGATTTAAAACACAAGTCCCCAGCCATTATAATTTTATGAGTGTTCACATTGGGAATAGATGCAAATACATTTTGCATGAATTCCCTATCATCAACATTGGGTGCATAAACATTTATCAAAATCACTTTACAGTTAAATAAGTTGCCCATGACAATCACATATCTCCCTTCAGGATCAGATACTACATCTGATGCTACAAACTAGACTATTCTATGTATAAGAATTCCCACACCTCTAGTTTTCTTTGTAAAGCTGGAATGGAACATTTGGCCAGTCCAGTCTTTTTGCAGCCGGAACTGATCTTTGCTTAATAAGTGGGTCTCCTGTAAAAATACTATTTTTGCATTTACACCTGTTAGGTGAGAGAATACTTTCTTTCTCTTTAATTCATGATTCAGGCCTTTAACATTCCATCGTAGAGACATTAATTCTGATTTTTGATGTCATTTTGTAGTTTTAACTTGAAGTGAGACAGCTTTAACCTTAATTTCCAAATTTCCCATAAGTTATTGCCATGCAGCCTATTGTTACGTTGGAAGTTATAATTGTAAGGTTTAAAAGGATAGATTAGATATAGCTTGCTCTCTTTCTCTACCCGCCTCATCCCCCCACCCCACCCCACCCCCATTTTGCCTCCCCACGTGAGGCTAGACCCAACTTCACAAAGTCCCAGTCCTTTGACATACCTAGAGACAGAGCACGTCCAAAATAAAACAAGCCCCCCAGCAGCGGCATTTGAGTATTAAAAAATAGCGATATCTATTACCAATAAAGTCTAAATACTATAAGCATAAAATATAATCATCAACAGTCTTGAAATATTAAGACAGTAAACCCAGGGAATGGTGTTAAAAAGTGACCCTGGATAAGCATAGTAAATCCTAATCCATATTACTAACCGAGAATAAACCGGATATGGACGCAGGTACATGGCATGCCCATGGACGCAGGAGACATAGTGCGCAGGCGCCGACAGCTCAACTAACGGAAATACGAAATAAAGCAACGAGCACAGACGATACGGAACCCTAACCGTCCACACTACACAGCATAGTCAAACCCGACATAGTACGGAAGGTGCGGGCGCCTACAACGAGCGTCCCAACACACCGCAGGCAGACCCCCGAGATGCTACAGAAGCCCCAGAGATAAAATACGAAATAAAGCAACGAGCACAGACAATATGGAACCCTAACCGTCTACACCAGGGGTAGGCAACGTCGGTCCTGGAGTGCCACAGTATGTGCAGGTTTTTGTTCCAACCCAGTTCCTTAACGAGAACTCAATTTTTTGCTGATGAAGCACATATTGCTTAAGTGACATTTTAATGCTTCATTTTAGTGGTCTCGTTTGTTAAGGTTCTCCAAACTTAATTGCTTATTTCAATCTTAAACTGCTGCATTCAGTGTTTTAATTGCTCCTTATTAGCAATAAGATGTAAAAGACAAAGCAGCCAGCAGTTCTCCAGCTAGCTTTTTTCCCCAATTACATCTGTGTGTGTTCATAATGCACGGTTTGATTTAATAAAACACTTAATAGAAAAATGTGACAGACTGAAAATGATCTGTTTTAGGCTTCAAATCATTTGGATGATATCCTTGGAAAGGAAAAAAATCTACGATGTAAAAGCCTTACATTGCACAGACTAACAAGCCATAAAATTAAATAAGGTCTGAGATTGGCAATGATTGGTTTCTAATTAAGCAATTGGGTTGAATGAAAACCTGTAGCCACTGCGGCTCACCAGGACCGACATTGCCTACCCCTGTTTTACATCTTATTGCTAATAAGGAGCAATTAAAACACTGAATGCAGCAGTTTAAGATTGAAACCCGAGATAGTACGGTGGGCGCATGCGCCTACAATGACTACCACATGAAACACACACACGGCACCGGAGGTATAATATTAGCTCAGCTAACGTAAATAAGTGCCTACAACGCGTCACGGCTCAAAAACAAAGGAGCTCAACTAACGTAAATAAGAAATGAGGCAACGCTCCCATAGGTAACGACACAGCCACACAAAAAAGAGGATTCAGCCCCCCGCCCCAGAGTGAAACGGGAAAATGTACGGAGTCCACAAAGGTCCACCATATACAGCATCATAGTACGGAAGGCGCGAGTTAGTACGAAAGTCGAAGGCGCCTACAACGCGTAATAAGAATAAACGAACGCTCCGTTTTAAACGTACATCATCCTCACACGTCCAAACTGTAATAAGAATAAACGAACGCTCCGTATTGAACGTACGTCATCCTCACACGTCCAAACTATACAGCATAAGTGAATCACATTACAGTGATGCAATATTAACAGTACAACCACAGAAAACGCTCCGTATTAACAGGAAGTGCAATTATTCATATTACTAACGGTAAACAACGGAGAACTAATGGAGTCACGATCACGGCTCCAAAACTATACAGCTCCACTAACGGAGCTACAAACACGAGCCCGCATGGACAAAAACAATAGATGTCGGCGCCTACGACGCGCGTCTCAAACCGCGAAAGCAAAGCAGGCACGGGTTCAAAACGACAGTGCTCGACTAATGAATGTTGGCGCATACAACGCGCCTCTCAAACAGCGGATTCAATAGATAAACGGCAAAGAAAGGAATGACAGACGGCCGCTAAACAATTCCGTCACTTAGCTGACAACGCATTCTGTAATGAGTCCACTATTAGTGAACATTCATTAGGATTAATGAATATACGTCCTTTGTTCGTCATCTACACCTTTACTCTCCAATATATCTCATACTACATTTGCCCCCTTGTGCAATAATAACAATAAACCAAGGGTATGATGTTAAACAGTCTCCTTTAGAATAGAAAAAAAAAAACTACTTTAATTTCTTCCACACATACGCATGTAATTGTAATTAAAACATAAACAAAAAGTGGCCGAGAAGAAAAAAGGATATATAATTATGGTATAGTATCATTGCAAGCAGATCAGCCAGCAGGTAATAGATAGATAGATAGATAGATACTTTATTAATCCCAATGGGAAATTCACATTCTTCAGCAGCAGCATACTGATACAATATTAAATTAAAGAATGATAATAATGCAGGTGAAAAACAGACAATAACTATGTATAATGTTAAATATTAACGTTTACCCCCCTGGGTGGAATTAAAGAGTCGCATAGTTTGGGGGAGGAACGATCTCCTCAATCTGTCTGTGGAGCAGGACAGTGACAGCAGTCTGTCGCTGAAGCTGCTCTTCTGTCTGGAGATGATACTATTTAGTGGATGCAGTGGATTCTCCATAATTGATAGGAGCCTGCTGAGTGCCCTTCGCTCTGCCACAGATGTTAAACTGTCCAGCTCCATGCCAACAATAGAGCCTGCCTTCCTCACCAGTTTGTTCAGGCGTGAGGCGTCTTTCCTCTTAATGCTGCCTCCCCAGCACACCACTGCGTAGAAGAGGGCGCTCGCCACAACTGTTTGATAGAACATCTGCAGCATCTTATTGCAGATGTTGAAGGAAGCCAGCCTTCTAAGGAAATATAACCGGCTCTGTCCTTTCTTGCACAGCGCATCAGTATTGGCAGTCCAGTCTAATAATATGTTCTTGCTATACCATGAGAGGATGCAACTCACCTTCGTATTTCAAAAATGCGTCGGGATCAGTTTCCTTAACTCCTTTTCTGCTTCCTCCTTGGAGGAAAAGATGTGATATTTGTCTTGAATATCCACTTTCAGTTTGGCAGAATACAAGAGGGAGTATCTGATATCGGCTTTCTGTAAACCCCTGTTTAATGTTGTAAAAAGCTGCACGTTTAGCAGCTGTTGAGGGTGAGAAATCAGGGAAAATACAAATGTGGTTATTTTCAAATATAATCTCTTGTTTGTGTCAGAGAAGTGCCATTACATTAAGCTTAAATTGTAATCTCTCGAAGCGGACAATTAAAGTCCTAGGTTTAGAGGTATTTGATCCACATATGCGATACGCTGCCGCTGTCTCGGTATCTGATTTAAAGTCCTCTCCAATTATTTTTGAGAATAGTTCAGCTACGAATTTCACTGGGTTTGGACTTTCACGGTTCTCAGGTAGACCTTCAATTCTAATATTATTCCTTATGCATCCATCTTCCAGAGCTGCAAGTCTGTCTCAGAGTTTTTTTTCGGAGTTCGCAGCTGTAGCTTTTCCATCTGCGTTAGATACCAATTGTTCCGCTGTTTCAATTTGAGTTGTGAATGTCTGCTTAACGTCTTCCAGCCGATCGGCAAGTTCTCTCAGTTTAGATGCATTTTCCTGAATGTGTTCCTCAATTTTTCTCAGCATATCTTTAAAGACTGCATCAAAACGATTATATATACGTTTTTCCAAGTCTTTATGTTCCTGCTGCATTTCTTGCAGCTCCTGCTGCAGCTTCCCGTTTGTCTTGAACAAGTCTTGAGTTGTCTTCTCGTTTGTCTTGAGCAAGCCATTTATTTCTTTCTTCATATTTTTCTGAATGTCTTTCTTGAGCTCGCTTATGGCTATGGCCATGGCTGCGGCCAATGTTGCGATCATTTCCTTCAGTTCGTAGAAATCGTTTCGGCTTTCGTGCTCCGTGGGTGAAGTGGAAACCCCGTTACAGCTGATGCTTCCAGCTCGTGAGGAGTAGATGAATGCACGGAAAGCAAGGCCATCTCTAGTTTCAAGTGATCTTCTGGAATCGGCGAACTATCGTGACCTACATCACTTGCACCTTCGCTCCCATTTTCGCTCTCGACTGGAGATGAAGTAGTGGAATGGGGTCCTGGGAAGTCTGCGCTTTCACCTGCCTGTTCCAGGTCAGTCTCTAAAAGGCCGTACATTGTACATGCACTTGGGCCTGACGTCTGTCTTGGCTTGGGTGTAGTTTTAGATTTCTTTTCCGTTTCTTTCTGACCCCCTTTCTTGTTACTCATGTTTATGTACTGTAGTAGAGACTCTTTTGGTTAGGTAAATACTGGATACCTTGGGATAATAAGAAATAAGAGAAAAAATAAAGACGCTGCAACGGAGCTCTGCTTCAGACGTCCATCTACCATAACGAACAAGACCAAAATCCTAAACTGTTGTCATTTCTACATGGTGTGACTGAAATTTATACAAGTCCCCTTAAATGAAAGTCTTCCATGTGCACTTTAATCATGTCTGAATTGTATGATTTGTAATTTTAAACTGTGGAGCAAAGGCAAGCATCATCCCAAACATTATGGAGGGCACTGTATGTGTGTTTGTGTGTATAGTCTGCATGTGTTCTCGATTTTTTTGGTCTCTAACATGACACTTTGTTTTCTGCTATTTGACCCAAATTTTGCAACAGTTTTTGGAATGTGAAGTTTAACCCTATACATGAAACTGCTCTACAAATCGTTTTCCCTCTGTTTTAAATACCACTTCTATGTTGTTGCTCCTGAATGCTGTTTGAAAATTCTCATTTGTTTGCTTTACAGTTTTTGGTGATGGAAAATCATGTAACCCAGAGCAGGGTTTCAATATTAGTTGGTACCTTCGCTCCTCCTTGTGCTACAATGAGGTCTTCAATATAGCAGTAAGTAGATTCCTTTGAGTTTATGTTTCTATACCACATTTCCTTTCAAACAGATCTTGAATAATTTGTCATTTAACAAATATAGTACATTAGGTGTGCTACGATCATGTTTTTTAAGGCTGATACTGATTTCATGTTACTTGATTGGCTGATGCCAGTATTTTTTTTTGCACTAAACTCCTGCATAACAAAACACATAGAAATCTTGTGTCCTATATTAAAGTGTACTTTTATATTTAATCTGTAAACCACAGGTCTTAACTGTTCATTTTTATTAACAAAATGAAATTCTGTAGGTTTATTTAGTAACCTTAAATACATACTTTAACTAATAAAATATGTACAAAAATATTTTCCTTATTACATATGGCATAAAAGAAAATAAAATGTTTCTAATAATTATAAGCTGTTATATTGGTTTAGATTTTTCTGTACTGTACCAATCTGAATCAAGGCTTAATTAAAAATAGTAGTTGTCACAATTTCTCTAACAACAAAAAAAGTGTGTGTGTATAGTAGACATCACGTAGTATATGCGTACCAAATTTCAAGTTTCAATAGTTCAAACAATTTGCAAGCTACAGACAAACGGACAGCCATGGTAGCATTATATATATATATATATATATATATATATATATATTACACACACACGCACACACACACATACATACATACATACAATCACAGTCAATTGAGATTGGCAATTAATGTAAATATACCTTCTCTTATAGGTTTTTTAATCATTTTTAGTCTTTAATTGTACTTCAGCTTTTTTACTTGTAACATATACATTTACTATATTTTATACAGGTATGTTTTTTCCCTTCAGTGTACCAGCTAGACATCTGTAATTCTTAAGGTGTAATTATAAATATGGATTATCATTTTCATAATGCACTACTTGGTTCTTACCAAACATTTTGTTGTATGACACACAGAAATAAATAATAATCACAGTGCAAATCTTTAAAAAAAGCCACAAATGAATCAAATGCTCATAAGTTGTTTATGAAGAAGACACAAGACTAACATGCTTAACAGATTTATAAGTAAAAGACACATTTTGCTGGTAAGCTAACAAGCCTTTTGTTTACTAAGCAGCAATTTCAGATTTTTCTTTTCCTTTTCTTTTTCCAGTTAAAAATGTGTGTTGATACACACTTTAAACAAGCTAGCTATCCATACTCAAGCGGTGTCTGTTTTAATTTAAAAAGCAAAATTAGAAGGTCTGAATTCCTTAAAGTTGCTTTTCTTGCCATTTGTCTAATTACACATGATGACTCCTCTGATTCCTTTTTACTCAGTTTATTTCTCCACTTTCTTTAACGTAAAGCTAATATACCAAATCAGTCTCGCTCGTTGCTAAGTGCTAAAACAAGCCTTAACTTGCTGCTCTTTGTTTACACTGCAGGAAGGTTGCTGCACAAAAAAAAAGACGCTGTCTCAACCACTTTAATACCTTGCGTAAGTCAGCACTGCAACTAAACTAGCGTAAAGCTTAGAAAGCGGGGGCTGAAAAAATCAGTTTTTGTGATTGGCCAATTTAGTCTTTTTTTAATGCAAATCGGCTGATTTACAGTCATATGAAAAAGTTTGGCAACCCCTCTCAGCCTGCATAATAATTTACTCTACATTCAACAAAAAAGATAACAGTGGTATGTCTTTCATTTCCTAGGAACATCTGAGTACTGGGGTGTTTTCCTCACAACGATTTTTAGTGAAGCAGTATTTAGATATATGAAATTAAATCAAATATGAAAAACTGGCTGTGCAAAAATTTGGGTCCCCTTGTAATTTTGCTGATTTGAATGCATGTAATTGCTCAGTACTGATTACTTGTAACACCAAATTGGTTGGATTTGCTTGTTAAGCCTTGAACTTCATAGACATGTGTGTCTGATCATGAGAAAAGGTATTGCAAGTTGTGCTTCCCTTTGACTCTTCTCTGAAGAGTGACAGCATGGAATCCTCAAAGCAACTCTCAAAAGACCTGAAAACAAAGATTATTCAGTATCATGGTTTAGGGGAAGGTTACAAAAAGCTGTCTCAGAGGTTTAAACTGTCAGTTTCAACTGTAAGAAAAGTAATCAGTAAATGGAAGGCCACAGGCACAGTTGCTGTTAAAACCAGGTCTGGCAGGCCAAGAATAATACAGGAGTGGCATATGTGCAGGATTGTGAGAATGGTTACAGACAACCCACAGATCACCTCCAAAGACCTGCAAGAACATTTTGCTGCAGATGGTGTATCTGTACATCGTTCTACAATTCTGCGCAATTTGCACAAAGAATATGTGTATGGCAAGGTGATCATAAAGAAGCCCTTTCTGCACTCACGCCACAAACAGAGTCGCTTGATGTATGCAAATGCTCATTTAGACAAGCCCGATTCATTTTGGAACAAAGTGCTTTGGGCTGATGAGACAATAAATTTAGTTATTTGGTCATAACAAAAAGCGCTTTGCATGGCAGAAGAAGAACACCGCATTCCAAGAAAAACACCTGCTACCTGCTGTCAAATTTGGTGGAGGTTTCGTCATGCTGTGGGGCTGAGTGGCTATTTCAGGGACTTGGGCCCTTGTTAAAGTTGAAGGTCGGATGAATTCAACCCAGTATCAACAAATTCTTCAGGATAATGTTCAAGCATCAGTCACAAAGTTGAAGTTACTCAGGGATTGGATATTCCAACAAGACAATGACCCAAAATACAGTTCAAAATCTACAAAGGCATTCATGCAGAGGGAGAAGTACAATGTTCTGGAATGGCCGTCACAGTCCCCTGACTTGAATATCATCGAAAATCTATGGGATGATTTGAAGCAGGCTGTCCATGCTCAGCAGCCATCAAATTTAACTGAACTGGAGAGATTTTGTATGGAAGAATGGTCAAAAATACCTCCATCCAGGATCCAGACACTCATCAAAGGCTATGGGAGACGTCTAGAGGCTGTTATATTTGCAAAAGGAGGCTCAGCTAAGTATTGATGTAATATCTCTGTTGGGGTGCCGAAATTTATGCAGCTGACTAATTTTGTTATGATGCATATAGCATATTTTCTGTTAATCCAATAAACTTAATGTCACTGCTGAAATTCTACTGTTTCCATAAGGCATGTGTGACACTAGAGGGCGCTGTCGCTCCTCAAACCACGCAGACAAACGTCCACAGGACACCAAGTAAAAACACTAGAATTCTTTTTAATTTCATCTTTTCGATATTGTGCCACAGTAGACGTCACAATCACCCCAATAAACAATAAATCAATAATCACGATACAATAAATCAATCCTCCACTCCCAGCAGCTCCATCACTCTACCTCTCGCATAGTCCTTTATATAGTCCTTGACCCGGAAGTGCTCCTGTCCTTCAGGCCATGTGATTCAATAGCACTTCTGGGTCTAATGAAGACTTTTCTTCAGCACGGAAGTACTTCTGTTCTTCCGTCCCCATGACTTGGGAGTACTTCCGGGCTATAGGGAAAATAAAAATCCCTGCGTCTCCCTGCAGCGTCACACGGTGACACCCACGGTCCCCAGCAGGGCTGTGAATCCAAACTCCATCTCCCATGATGCCCTGCGGCAATCTGGGGCACCTCTATGCTGCAGGGAGGATTCTATCTAGCGGCCGGAATAAGCTGCCGGCCATCTGTCACACATGTCATACATTAAAAGGAAGTTGGTACTTTGAAAGCTCAGCCAATGATAAACAAAAATCCAAGTAATTAAGAGGGGTTCCTAAACTTTTTCATATGACTGTAGATAGGTGTCCAATCGATTAGTAATATATAGTTTAGTAATGTATAGTTTCTCTGTCTCTTAAGGTCCTGGATGCTTGCATATATTACAATGATGGGTCAAATCATGAAAAGAATTTAATTGTAGAGAATATGTGGTCTATTTGATGCAGGAGAATGGGCTTTGTTGTCCTTCTTTATGAAATTGGCATTGAGGTATGGTGCAGACTAGTGGTCTTGAAAGCAGTATGATAATCTAATGGATTAAACTGTCAAACTAACGGTAAACCTTAATGTAAAGAATACATGTTGAAAAAAAAAAGAAAACGATGAATTACAAAAAATTAATGAAATCTAGAACCATGTAGTTAAAGGAATGCTTTACAAAGTGCAAAATACTAACATGTCATTACATTTTATACAGGAATATGTGCATAAATTGGATAAAAATAAGATAAATATATTAAATATAAGATTTTAATCAATACAGATCCATATAGTAAAACTGCTAAAGTACCAATAACTGAAATTACAATAAATAACTCTAGAGACAGTATGATCAACATAGAGTTGTATAATCCAGTAGTTCCCACACTTGGTACTGGGGAACCCATATGGCTGCAAGTATTTTTTTCCAACAATCTTCTGTTTTTAATTTGATTTTTAACCTAATTAAGCAAGCTGCTGTCTCCCAGTTTCTGTGTTTTGGGGTCAGTGTTAGAGAGTACAGATAGTTAAAAAAATGCTGACAAATATGACCATCGCACATTATGGTTCTGCACTGCACTGTGTAAAAGAAAAAATTGCAAGAAAAATTTGGCCTTCTTGTTTGTAGCCAGTTATTTTACCTCAGAGCCTCTGTGACCAATGAGAAATAACAACTCTAGTGAGAGGTCAGATATGCACCAAGGGTTCTGCTGTCTCATTTAGGCTAATTTACTACCAGCTTATATGAAGGCCCAAAGTATGTCTTGTGACCACAGTTCAAACTTTAGAGAAGAGCTCTCCAGTAGGTGCTTTTGCTGTAAATTCAAGTCATCCAAGAAAATCCTTTCATTATATACAAAGTGAACAGAGTGTTTCATAAATGAGATAGATAGATAGATCTTTATTGTCATTGTCACTTTTACAAAGGAACAACGAAATTGAAGGTGTAATCAACTCAGTGTGAGGAATAAGAGTTAAAAAGACAAAAAGAGAGAAAATAATAACAAACCAAATAGTAATAAATATACAAATTGCACTTGTTGACTTAAGGTCTATATTGTACATTGGAAGAATAATATGGAGCAGTTTTATTCTGAGTTCAGGGCCATGATTGCTTTCGGATAAAAGCTGTTTTTAAGGCGGTTTGTCCTAGTTTTCATAGCTGAGAGTGTATTAGTACCACTAAGTGACTTTATTTTCTCTCATTTTAGTTATACTGACCATACACAGGTGTCAATGGCATCTGATGAGCTGCAGTACTGCGATGCTGCCTTGTCAGGCGTTCACTCTTCTTTTCTGGTTGGTTAAGAGAAAAACAGACAAATGATCATGAAAAAGTTGTCATGCCAAGAAAAAAAAGGTGTACAGACACAAAATATTTTACACACACATGCATGCAGTTTGTATATACATCACATTTAATAATTTGGGGTTCTACTATAGCAACCCATTTAACCATATTAAATGCAGTAGTAAACAAATATAAAGAAAACAACAAAACCAGGCAATCTCTAGGCCACCTTCTCACTGCCAAAACATTTAAAGGAGCGTGATGGTCCTTGCTCTCACAGGCCCCCATTGCTTCATAGTCCTTTTATAAGCAAGGCCAGGTATTCCTGCCAAATGCATCTTGGATGGACAGTACATGTTTTCAGGCCTCACCTCCAATTTTGATGGCCAGGTGCCCTAGTCTGTGGCCCTTCTTGGGATCCAGTATGCATACAGGCCATAGCAGTCCCTGGCAGAGCCTTTCTTTCTTCCCTGGCATGATGAGATGCGTCTTCACTGCTAGCGCAAACTTTGTACTTTTTCCTTGAGCCTTCCTAGGAACTGCTCCTGCCCTGTCCTACCCTTTCTTTCTTGTGGTTGCCTTGTTACTAAGACCATAAATAAAATATGTATGTATATACATATATTATTCCTAATACGAGAAATTGTATAAGGCAAAATAAAGAAAAAAAAAGTTATTGTGTTACAACCAGAAATTGCCTCAAGTTCGATGAAATAATGAAAATGTTAATGAACATTGGCAAACTCCACAAAATGCATTGAAGATAATGTGGAAGGAGGAACTGAACTGGTTTTGAGTGCATTATAATAGTATAATGATCTTTTAAAGTGTCCCTGAGATCTTTGGGCTCCATTTTTACCTTTATAAATTCACTGATGACCCACATACAGCAGTCAATGAGCCCTGCAGGTTGAAATGTGTGTGGTTGGAGATGAGGAAAAATTTCACACAGCACTTTTAAGTGCTTCAGTGGGTGGTTTTAGTGCATATTAGGACCCGAACCGGCATTTGTTTTTACCTTGTGTGCTTGCGACCCACTGATAGTCACATCGGCAACATTCTTACAGTGGGCATGATGGAAGTTGTGCGCATGGCTGCTACAGCTCTGTGATGTTATGCTGGGACTCCCAAAGCATCATGGGGCACTTGCGGGGAAAAAAATGTTTGCCTAAGCCAGCTGCACAGCGAATTTCCAGGAAAATATTCAGAGAACTAGGTCTCTAGCAAAGACAACATATTTGCTGCAGTTAATGTTTTTGGCAATTTTCACTGTTCAACATTAAATATCAGTACTTTGTTTAGTTCTGCATGTAGCCTTATAGATGAAAATAATGAGTGTAAAACACAAAAGTTGGCTTTTCTAGTATGTCATACTGTGGTATTCTCTCAAGTGTTTTGGCACAATGTTACACGCTATTTCATTGCCTTACTTCCTTAATTTTCTGCATGTTATTTCTTTTAAGTGTATGTCAGCATATTTGCTCACTGTGACGCTGTATTTTGGATTAAGTGAACTGCATTTTGTGTTTTCTTCAATTTATGTCTAACCACAAGTATTTTCTCACAGGATAACCAAGCATTGCTGAAATTTGGTACAGATACAGTGGTGAAGACAGGATGGAATGGCTTCTATAGCCAAGGTTACATACTTATCAAAAACTGTTCAGAGCTCTTCAAACCAAGGGTAACTATAAGCTCCTGAACTTTTTAATAAGCCTGCAGCACCTTTTTAATGAATCAGGAGGATACGTCTGATTTCTTACACATCATTGCAATCTTGTTTTGTTTGAAATTTTATGTGGTGCTTCCATTTAGTATTTGGATTGCAACCCTTTTGGTAGCAGTTACACTTGATCTACTTAGCTACAGCTCTTATTACTCTTTCATTGCAAAGTTTTGTTAAGGATATATTTCTAAAGAGGTATTGTTCTTTTCAGTCACAAATGCAAAGAAAAATAGTTTTCTCTCCTATGTGTTTGTTTTATTGGAGCATATTAACCTTATTCACATACTTTATTTTTTTTTGTAGATTATTCTGTTAGTGGCTGACAGTTTGAAATAGTGTGTATTTATATATTCACTATCGACCGCAACATTAAAACCACCTGCCTAATACTGTGTAGGCCCCCTTGTGTCACCAAAGCAGCACTGGCCCATTGAGGCATGGGGTCCATAAGACCTCTGAAGGTGTCCTGTGGCACCATAGCATTAGCAGCAGATCCTTTAAGTCCTGTAAGTTGCAAGGTGGAGCCTCCAAAGGCTGGACTTGTTTTTCCAGCACATCCCACAGATTCTTGGATAAGATTCAGATCTGAGGAATCTGGAGGCCACGTCAACACCCTGAACATTTTTTGCAGTGTGGCACATTATCCTGCTGACATGAAGGGATGTATGTGGCCTGCAGCAATCTTTAGGTGGGTGGTCTGTGTCAAAGTTGCATCCCTATTAATGTCAGGACCCAAAGTTTCGAAGCAGAGCACTGCCCAGGATATCGCACTGCCTCTGCCGCCTTGCCTTCTGACCATATGACATCTTGCTGCCATCTCTTCCCCAGGTAAACAACGCACATACACCCGGGGGTCTACATGATATAAAAGAAGATGCGATTCATCAGACCAGGGGCCTCATGTATAAACGGTGCATACGCACAAAAATGTTGCGTACTCCCGTTTCCACACTCAAATCGCGATGTATAAAACCTAAACTTGGTGTAAATCCACGCACATTTTCATGCTAGCTCAATCCTTGGCGTACGCAAGTTCTCCGCTTGGTTTTGCAAACTGGTCACACCCAACGTCAAAGCAGTGCTTGTGTTCCAGTGTGGTTTCCCTTTCTTTTTAGATCCACATCCCTGACGTGGCTTTATCATATACACTGAAATTAACCTCATATTGTTTATTAGTTTAAGGCATCTGATTGTAATTAACCTGTAACAATATAATGGTCCACGGAATGGCCAAACTATTCCAAATACCATAACTGCTTTAGCGTTATTACTCTCACGGCACCTAATTCTACTTCTTTTAGCTGCTCCCGTTAGGGGTTGCCACAGCAGATCATATTTTTCCATATCACTCTCACTGCACCACTCGGAGTATTTATATCACTGTATCTCAGTGTGGAATCACAGCTCTACAGCAGCTGATCGGAAAGAGAATTATCGGTATACAGCATCAAGCACATGCTGCCTCAGCCATGCTGTCTATTGAACTGCTCTCATACGACAAATGCTTCAAGTGTTCCTGGTAGAACTGTTTGTACTTATAAGTACAATCACCTCACTGTAAACTTGCGATACAGTTATAATATTGCACAACCTGCACCACTTTATAAAGTGCATATTTACATATGATGACGATATCATTTGTAAGATGAAATGCAGCAAAATATGTTTATTGCATTAAACAGATAAAGTGTTAACATCATTTAAATAATCTAGATTTTTAATAATTAAACATGTGAGGACACGGTGTCGCAGTGATGGCAAGGAGCTGGCACCACGTTGTTCCTGCCTCACGCTGTATTCTTGCTGGAGCTGGCATGACAGGAAGGATAGATGGATAGAATAATTAAACATGTACTACGAAGATATTTCAATGTTCCTTAAAAGTTTTGAAGAATTGACGTTCTAAGCTTACACATGGCTTAATGTCTATTACAGAGCTGATTGTGTGGCGATGGAGGTGAAATCATTGACCATAAAAATATAATGCACACTTTTAGACTACTATAAAGCCTTATATTCTACTGAGTTTAAAGAAGACAACAAACAATTTAATGTATTTCTGGATACATTACAGATACCACAAATAGATACTTTTAGTGCTGAGGAACTGGTTAAACCTCTGACACTATCAGAATTACTAGATGCTATAAAATCACTTCAAGGTGGGAAATCAGCAGGCCCTGATGGCTACCCTGTAGAATTTTATAAGAAATTCTGCACTCAGCTAGCTTCCCTCTTATTGGCAACATTTACAGAAGCTAGAGACAATCAAATTCTACCTCAAACCTTTCATCAAGCATTAATCATTGTCTTTCCTAAACAAAATAAGGACTTGTTACAATGTGCATCATACAGACCAATTTCACTTCTGAATAATGATGTTAAGATACTCTCAAAAATTATATCTAGAAGGATGGAGAAAGTGCTGCCTTCCGTAATATCACAGGATCCAACTGGATTTATTAAAAGGCCGACACTTATCTTCCAATCTTCGACGCCTGTTTAATGTAATATATTCACCAGCAAAGTCAAACACCCCAGAGATGATATTATCATTGGATGCAGAAAAAGCATTTGATATGATTGAATGGAACTACCTTTTCACTGCATTGGAGAAATTTGGGTTTGGCCCGAATATTTGTACATGGATCAAACTACTGTATACCAATCCAGAAGCTTCAGTTTGTACTAACAACATTTGTTCAGACTACTTTAAATTAGAACGTGTTACCAGACAAGGATGCCCCTTGTCACCACTGCTGTTTACAATCGCCATTGAACCACTGGCAGTCCACTGTCGAAATTCTTATCAGATAAAGGGGATTATCAGAGAAGGACTGGAACAGAAAATTTCTCTATATGCAGATGATATGGTTTTATATATATCAGACCCAGAAAACACTGTGCCTGCTGTTTTAACAGCACTTACAGAATTTCAAAAGATCTCTGGTCTCAGAATTAATCTGAATAAAAGTATACTCTTTCCAGTGAATTCACAAGCATATAATATTAGATTGGACACCCTACCTTTTACCATAGCAGATCACTTTAAATACCATGGGGTAAATATCACAAGTAAACATAAAGCTCTTTATCAACAAAATTTCGCCGTCTGTATGGAAAAAATTAAGCAAGACTTGCATAGATGGTGAACCCTTCACCTCACTCCAGCTGGAAGAATTAACCTTGTTAAGATGAATATCCTTCCTAAGCTTCTTTTTTTATTTCAAAACATTCCAATATACATCAATAAATCATTTTTTTAAGCAATTAGATTCAACCATAACCTCATTTATTTGGAACTCAAAACATTCACGTATCCGAAGAGCGACCCTACAAAGACCTCAGGCAGAAGGTGGCATGGCTCTACCTAATTTTCAGTTTTATTACTGGGCAGCAAACATACAAGCTATAAAAACCTGGACACAAGTAGATGAACATACACAGGCTTGGTCCGCAATAGAAGTAAAATCCTGCAGTACTTCTTTATATTCCCTGCTCTGCGCACCAGTAAATGCAAGTTATTGCAAATATACTTATAACCCAATTGTGCTTCATTCACTCAGAACATGGAACCAATTTAGAAAGCAATTTAAGATGGAAAATCTTTTATCTGTGGCACCTTTGCAGGAGAACCACCTCTTTCAACCCTCGCAAACATATCTAGTTTTTAATATCTGGAAAAGATTTGGGATTAAATTGCTCAGAGATCTTTATATAGACAATATATTTGCATCCTTTGAACAATTACATCCCAAATTTAACCTTCCAGCGCCACATTTCTTTCACTATCTTCAAATTAGAAACTTTGTTAAACAGAAACTGCCCAATTTTCCTCATCTCGTACCCTCCACCATACTGGAAAAAATGCTGCTCAATTTTGAGGACTTAGACACCATTTCTGCAATATATAAAATTTTATTAGAGTCCCTTCCTTTCAAAGATCCAAGAGGACAATGGGAAAAAGATCTCTTAACTCTTTCAGGGCTGATGTCGACTTTTGTCAAAAGGAACTGTAAACTGTGAAAAAAACAACTATTATGTTTTAGTTGGACTCTTGTTACCTGAAGGAAAGTTAGATTCATTGGTTTGACTGAGATTTCCTGTGCTCACGTGAGTAGCAAGGCACAAACAATGGCAAAAATGGGACTGACATCTGGCAAGTGATCAAAGCAGATGTGTAAAGCAAAATACTCCACAGACGACATTTTGCCTGTTATCTCTGAACTGGATTATGGCTTGTCGGACACCGATTTTGATACATCCATCCATCCATCCATTTTCCAACCCACTGAATCCGAACACAGGGTCACGGGGGTCTGCTGGAGATCAATCAAGTCCTACAAGTGATTCATACAAGTGATTGAAAACGAATGTGAGGTTCCAAGTTCAGCTGACTGGTCCCCAGCTGATCGTGGTACTGACAATGTTCGCCAGGTAGGACTGCCACTTAACAATGATAAGAGGTAGAAACCACATTGCAATGCACTGCAACTGTGACCGCCCCCCCAGCCACGCAAAGACATCCTGGCAGCAAGCCTGCTGCACATTCTTGGCAAACTGGCAGCCGCAGCATGCAGCAACAGACGTTTTATGTTGATTTCTGTGTGCAACCATTGCTTTTCAGAAACTGTTTTTTGGAAAAAATATTCAGCCCTCAAAGAGTTAATTAATATATCAGAAAAGGAGTGGAAGGTAGCAGTGCAGAGAATTCACTCGAGCTCCATATGCACAAAGCATAGAATTATTCAACTCAAAATTATATATTGTGCTCATCTGTCTCGCTTAAAACTGTCCAAAATATTTCCAGGGCAAGATCCAACCTGCGAACACTGCAACCAAGCTCCTGCCTCACTGGGTCACATGTTTTGGGCCTGCACCAAATTAACATCATTTTGGAACAGAATTTTTAAGTGCCTTTCAGTCAGCCTTGGTGTCCCAATCCCTCCTCACCCATTGATAGCTGTGTTTGGTGTTCTTCCAGATGGATTGGAAGTGGAGAAGGACAAGCAAACTGTGATTGCATTCACTACACTTTTGGCACCCATACTTATTTTATTAAATTGGAAGAATCCTAACTCTCCTCTTATAAGTCAGTGGGAAACCGATGTTTTATATTATTTGAAATTGGAAAAAATCAAATTATCAGTTAGAGGATCTGTACAGAACTTTTTCAGAACCTGGCAGAATCTAATCAGTAATATTTTAGAATAAGAAGAAATAATTATTTCCACATTTCTTTTCCTTCTCCGTGTATCTTTATTGCCCTATTAAACTCAACAATTTAGGTATGTTTACAAGCTTTAAGTATTACTCCTTTGGCCATTCTCTCCTTCTCAGGGGTGGGGTTTGATTTGTTTTCAATCCTATTTTATGTAAAAATTGATCTATTTGTATGGAATGATTACAATAAAATTAATAAAATATAAAAAAAAAAAACTTGAAGAATCTGAGTTCTAAGCTTACAGATGGCTTAACATCTGTTACTGAGCTGATTGTGTGGCGATTGGGTACATGGAGAAAGAAAAGGAAGGATAGGAATTGGGGTTCAGTATGTTTTAAAGAGACAGTACTGCTGCAATAAATTATTTCATCGAAGGCCGCGCATGGCGCAGCAAGCATCTTGCGTGAGGCAGGAACAATCTCTGGATGACGCACCAGCTCGTCACTATCACTGTGCCACTGTGTTCCCATGTTTAATACATGCTTTAATTTATATGATATGAATGCTGAAATGATATCAGGTGTACATCTCAGTATTTAAATAATTCAGAGAACTGTAATATCATGAATGTAATGGATTCTGTGTCCTGTCGGAGGAAGAGAAAGCACATAGTGATTCACACAGATAGAGCACATAGAAGAACACATACAAAACAAAGCATTTAACGTGCTACTTCAGTTACGATGGTATTTGAGAAACTGGTAAATTAAATGATTTTAAGATGAAGTTTATGATGTTCTACTTTAATGACAAAATAAACTACGTGATTAAAGTGGAAATTCCGAGATTAAAGTTGAAATTTTGAGCTTTTTTCCCCACTGTCTCCCTATTTTTTTTTTCCTCTGTACCCTAATAAGCTTTCATATGACACTCGGAAGGTGGGCTACGACTCGCCTTTTCACAACGACTTTTATATCTGACAACTTCTTTTTTATTTCGGCACTGTGTGACTTTGTGAGCTTTAGCTTTCGAGTTTCTCTGACACTCTGTCACTCGATCAACTTCCTTTTCTTGTTTGTACCACTCTTTAAACCAACAAATAGTATGTTTTTCCTTGCCTCCACTTGGTGTTCGCTGAAATTCTTCTATTTTCCCCTGTGCTGTTGCCATTGCCTTTTCACAGAATGCTGAGCTTAAGGGCTATTTATATTGATTTGCATATGCAAAGAGGTGTAATTCTGGGAGGAGTTGGGGAGTGGCAGCAGGCATGTGCGTTACTTTTCACGCTGACCGGGCTTTATGGAGCGGAAGAACATGGAAGTTGGCGTACGCACAGATTTATGCATCTGGATTTTTTTGTACCTACGAACATTTCCGCTTTTGTCTGTACGCCATGTTTTAGTGTGAATTCTATGCACGCCGTTATGCATGAGGCCCCTGGTCACCTTCTTCCATTGCTCCATGGTCCAGTTTGGACACGCAAGTGCCCATTGTGGGCACTTTTGATGGTGGACAGGGATGAACATGGACACTCTCACCATTCTTAGGCTATGCAGTCCCATACACAGCAAGCTGTGATGCACTGTGTATTGTGGTATCTTTCTCTCATGTCCAGCATTAAGTTTTTCAGCAAATTGTGCTGTAGTAGCTGTTCAGCAGGATTGGAACAGATAAGTTGGCCTTTGCTCCCCATGCACATTGATGAGTCTTTGACTCCCATGAATGTTATTGTTTTATTGGTTGTCCTTCCCTGGACCACTTTTGGTAGGAACTAACCATTTCTGACACTGACGTGCCCATTGTAGGTAGTTTTTTAGTGGACAGTGGCCATTCAATGACTGCAGCATGCTGTGATGCACTGTGTGCACTCTCAAAGCCAGCATCGTTTTAGAGCAATTTGTGCACAAGCTAGCCATCACTCCCCATACACATCAGTGTGCCTTGGACACCCATGACTCTGGCACAGGTTCACCAGTTGTCTTTCTTAGGATCAATTTTAATAGGTTAAACAACAATGCATACTGGGAAAACCCCACAAGACCTGCCATTATGGAGATGCTTTGACCCATTCATCTAGCCATCACAGTTTGGCCCTTGTGAAAGTTGCTCAGTTCCTTAGGCATTTTTCTTGCTTCCAACATGTCACTTTCAACAACTTACAGTTTGCTTGTTGTCTAGTATTTCCTAGCCCTTGACAGGCGCCATTGTGACAACATAATTGCTGTCATTCCCTTCACCTGGCAGTGCATTTAATGTTGTGGCTGATCAGTGTGTATTTGCAGGAAACAAACGTTTTCTTTCCAACATTCGTGTCTGCAACTCCTCATCAACCAACTAAACAAGAAGATATTGACCAAAAAATGGATACAACTGGATGAGTGTTATTAATTTGCCCATTGTCACTCTCATGGTTCACGTTGCTGGCTGAACTGCACTGATTGCAGTGCTTAACCTGCAAAAATACATAAAGCACAAAACTAAACAAGTGTTCACTTACAGTGCTTGCTCATTTTAAAAGTATAATGTTCGTTATCATCTAGATATAATGTGGTGGTGCTTCACGTGTTTCAGGGCATGTTAAATAGTGACTACTATGAGGCCATTGTTGCTTTTATTACCTTAGCATCCTTGCACGATTAGCAATATCAATTATAGCCTTTCTGTAAGTGTTTGCCACTATTTGTCAAAGGGTTCACCTGTGATTGATTACCTTTCCCATTTTTTGGAACAATGAAATAAAATACTGTGTAAACATGCAGGAATGACATTGCAAATTAAGAGTTGAGAAATATCCAAAATTCTAATCTGAGGTCCTGTTTTCTCTCTTTCAGAAATTCTATAAAGCATTTTTACCGTATTATCCCCTGTCCCCAGTGGTAAGACTTTCCTTCCTTCATTGTTTGCTGTTAAAGTTGACTTGTTATACAAATCTCTCTATTGGTTTATTTATTGCATGGGTTGGGGAGTTCTTTTTAAAAGGGTGGACTTAAGTTAGTCCAGGACATTTTAGTAAAGACAGAATGTATAGGGTTGTATTTGTATGTTACTCTGTACATATGACAATGACTTGAACTTGAAAAAGTTGTGATCAGAGATATTTGAAGGCTACTCATGTCAATAGAGCAACAGCAGACTTTCTTTTAAAGATTGCAATTTCAGTTTTCCAGGTAGTGATGCATAGCATTTAGTGATTACCTAAATGATGATTTAGATATTTTTTATACCTTACATGCCATAAATACAAACTCTAGTCCCTGTTGCTTAGAGTTTCCTGCCTTCCTACTTCAGATTTACAGGTAATACATGTTGTCATGGGACTATTTAGCCACTATATTGATCAACTTCTGCCATTACCTGCACCACTGTTCACACTAGGATAAGCTTCTGCAGTCTTTTTTTTTTTTTTTCTTCTTCTCTTGCATGAATTAGCAGACGTCTACTGCTGCAGTGTCTTGGCCATAAGGAAGTTTGCTCCCACGGTCACCTGCTGCTTGTTTCCTTTGTTTTTGCTAAACAGTATTGTTTTATAGGAGATTCTTAATCAGCTTGTGCTTTCACTTTCACATTCATGCAGGTGCCCCACATAGCAAGGGGGACAGATTGGCTAAAACATTTTTTTTGTATATAAAACAATTGAGACCGGTATATGGTAGGTGTGAGAGATTTTTTTAGTATACTTTTTATAGTTTATATATAGTTTTATACATATGTCAACTCATTTATATTGCTAGTAAAAACCAAAGGATTTTTGCCAGCTTCACCTAAAAGATGGCCTGAGCATGTGGTAAGTTGTTCACTTACAAGTTTCTGAGTTTTTCACAGACTACTGGATTGTATTATCGAGGGATAAGTGAAATTCAACACATTCCTTACTAGATTGGTCTACTCAAGATTAACACACACACAGATCCTCTTCACACGGCTACATTTGAGTGATGCCTTACTGCCAGTCATTCTTAGCATTCCACATATGATCCTTTCCACACAGGTACAAATGAGTGATGCCTATAAAGCCTGTCACTCCTCAGTACTCCACACAGGGGCTCAACATCTCCGGCACTAACAACATACGGGCGTCCCCAAGACACATGAAGGCTGATACTCCTTCTGGTTTTATGTCACTTGCCAACCAATGGTGTCTTACTTCTTCTGCAGTTGTTCTTCCTTTTGAGGTGTGACCACTCAGCCTGGTCTAGCCCTGCAAGGATGAGCAAGTGGCAGTCTCACCCTGCACCACCAGGCACCCTAGTATTTATTTTATTACTTCAGTGACAGTACATATAAGATATAAATTCAACACTGTGTTTATTAAAGTATAATAGTATCAATAGAAGAAAGAAAATTTAGAAATTAAAACAGTAAAGTCTGGATATACAGGTGCTGGTCATAAAATTAGAATATCATGACAAAGTTGATTTATTTCAGTAATTCTATTCAAAAAGTGAAACTTGTATATTAGATTCATTCATTACACAAAGACTGATGTATTTCAAATGTTTATTTCTTTTAATGTTGATGATTATAACTGACAACTAATGAAAGTCCCAAATTCAGTATCTCGGAAAATTAGAATATTGTGAAAAGGTTCAATATTGAAGACACCTGGTGCCACACTCTAATCAGCTAATTAACTCCAAACACCTGCAAAAGCCTTTAAATGGTCTCTCAGTCTAGTTCTGTAGGCTACACAATCATGGGGAAGACTGCTGACTTGACAGTTGTCCAAAAGACGACCATTGACACCTTGCACAAGGAGGACAAGACACAAAAGGTCATTGCTAAAGAGGCTGGCTGTTCACAGAGCTCTGTGTCCAAGCACATTAATAGAGAGGCGAAGGGAAGGACAAGATGTGGTAGAAAAAAGTGTACAAGCAATAGGGATAACCGCACCCTGGACAGGATTGTGAAACAAAACCCATTCAAAAATGTGGGGGAGATTCACAAAGAGTGGACTGCAGCTGGAGTCAGTGCTTCAAGAACCACCACGCACAGACGTATGCAAGACATGGGTTTCAGCTGTCGCATTCCTTGTGTCAAGCCACTCTTGAACAAGAGACAGCGTCAGAAGCGTCTCACCTGGGCTAAAGACAAAAAGGACTGGACTGCTGCTGAGTGGTCCAAAGTTATGTTCTCTGATGAAAGTAAATTTTGCATTTCCTTTGGAAATCAAGGTCCCAGAGTCTGGAGGAAGAGAGGAGAGGCACAGAATCCACGTTGCGTGAGGTCCAGTGTAAAGTTTCCACAGTCAGTGATGGTTTGGGGTGCCATGTCATTTGCTGGTGTTGGTCCATTGTGTTTTCTGAGGTCCAAGGTCAACGCAGCCGTCTACCAGGAAGTTTTAGAGCACTTCATGCTTCCTGCTGCTGACGAACGTTATGGAGATGCAGATTTCATTTTCCAACAGGACCTGGCACCTGCACATAGTACCAAAGCTACCAGTACTTGGTTTAAGGACCATGGTATCCCTGTTCTTGATTGGCCAGCAAACTCGCCTGACCTTAACCCCATATAAAATCTATGGGGTATTGTGAAGAGGAAGATGCAATACGCCAGACCCAACAATTCAGAAGAGCTGAAGGCCACTATCAGAGCAACATGGGCTCTCATAACACCTGAGCAGTGCCACAGACTGATCGACTCCATGCCACGCCTCATTGCTGCAGTAATCCAGTCCAAAGGAGCCCCAACTAAATATTGAGTGCTGTACATGCTCATACTTTTCATGTTCATACCTTTCAGTTGGCCAACATTTCTAAAAATCCTTTTTTTGCATTGGTCTTAATTGATATTCTAATTTTCCGAGATACTGAATTTGGGACTTTCATTAGTTGTCAGTTATAATTATCAACATTAAAAGAAATAAACATTTGAAATACATCAGTCTGTGTGTAATGAATGAATCTAATCTACAAGTTTCACTTTTTTAATGGAATTACTGAAATAAATCAACTTTGTCATGATATTCTAATTTTATGACCAGCACCTGTATATAGTCTTAGAAAGCTTATTGAAAATCAGCAAAGGTCAAAGGTGGATGTTGTTCTGGTTGGATTTTTGATTCAGCAGTCGGTGTAATGCATGACCTAGGTTCTCCAATGTCCAGATGAAATGATCACTATCTCTATGTCTCTATGACATGTCTCGGTCTGTGATGTTGTTTCCTATGTTGTTCTTTTTCATTTCCTCAGAGAAGCCATGTTTATGTTAAATCACACTTGGGCGCTTCTGAACATGTGACATTACACCCATGTGATTGGCTAGCTGTCCTGTTGATGGGTGGCTCTGCCCAAAAGCTTTGATACTGTGTGTATCTGTACAATGTCTTATTGTGTCTGTTTTCTTTTACCATTAACTTGTTAAAAAAACCTGTTTTAGACTAAAAGCACTATTAATTCCTCAGATAACAAAACAGATGCATTCAAGTCATAAATTACTGGTACAGTACAGAAGAATGTACAACTGTATCTAGGTAATATATTCCACAAGAGAGGATTCATTCAATATAAATTTTCTCGCTTCATTAGTTATTTAAATTGATTTAAGGGTCCTATAAATTCCGTTCTGAATTAGTTCTTTAATTGTTCATCGTGGGTTGTTAGAGTAAAATTTTAAAAAATTCATATAAGCGGTCTGATTTTTAAACAAAAGGAGTTTATTCCCCAGGACAAGGATGATCATCTGCTTCCTAGCTGTTACTCCTTGTCAGGTCTTTAAAAACTGCATTGTCACTGTAGTAGTACAATGGAGAGTTAATTTCTTGCACTCCGAAAGATCTGTTGAATTTTATGTACACATATACATCAAAACCTTTGCGGAATGACTTTGAAATATTTATTTAGAGGAAATCCATGACATAGTTTTTCTTTCTTCACTGTTGTCAGTGTTTACGGTAGGATGGTTTATTTTTGCATTTTGTCCACTAGAGATTATGCAGTGGAATACAAAACAAAAGCAAGAAACTTGTCAGAACAGTTGCTGTTAATTAATGATTTTCTTATGTCTTTCAAGTTTGTACAAATAAAGTTCAGAAATGTGTTTCCCACACATTTGTAACCTTACTTCTCCAAAACTGTTTTTTATAACGTAATCCACTGGAATAGGCTAAATGTTTTGTAGCATCGGACAAGCCTGAATTTTTTAATGAATTTCTTGGGTATAGTGAATACAAAATAAATGAAACAACGTGCTCAGCTGATTACATGGATATCAGCTATACTGCTTTCAGAAGGGTTTGGGACAGAAACATTTAGGCCTCAAAAATCTGTTTTTGTTGATATGTATATTTTTTATTAATTTTTGCTGTTTTCACAGCAGAAAAGAATCTTAGAAAAAAATCCAAATTGTCTTGGTTAAAACTGGTAGGGTGGTCTACACTTCTGATAGTCCTAACCTTCTGTTGTAGGATAACTCGAAGGAGGAAAGAAATCAGACAGAGGTGTACCGCATGTCAGGGATTCCTGTAAGTATCACCATCTTTTTATGAATTTTGATCAGCTACTTAATCTTGATGACTATCAGTAATTTGTAGAAATGTATATACAAACTTGTGATAAAAGTAGTAGGAAACCTTATACCTTTTCAGTATAAACAGTCACATAAGGAAGTGACCTGAAAAGTACTTGCAAATAAGCATTTTCTTAACCACTTGTTAAGAAAAGGCTGTTAGCCGCTGTGCTTGGGATTTTTGTTTGGTTTTGGTTTAGAGTTAAGCTGTTGATCATGTCAGTTCCAAACTCAGAATAAACACCAAACCCTTTACAAAGAATTAATTCAATTAACGAATTCTTTTAAAAATTGAAGGTTTGTTCCCAATTCAAAATTAGATACAAAAGGTCTGGCAGAAATTAGCTGAACTTTGATAGCAAAATTTATGTAACCAGAAGAGCAAAAATGTTGAACTTCCTTTCTTATTTTGATGGATTGTCCTGGAAGGATTGTTTTTGTTTTAAAGATTCAGAAAAAGAAACAGCTTGAATTCATAAAATGTTTTTGCAGTTGCAATGCAAGTGGGAGAGTAAAACAATAATAACCAATGAAAATGTAATTTTAATCCCAAGTATTATCTGCATAAGGTAAAGTGATTTAATTGAAATACCCAACACCAAATTCATGTTCTAGTTCATGAAGAGTTACTTTCTTAAGTTGCTGCTGTGTACTGTATGAGTTACAAATAGCAGTGTGTCAGAAATTATATAAAAATGCAAAAAAAAAGGTTCACCTAGACACCTCCTCAGTTCTCCTTCTTTTTGTAAATGGCAATCACGAGTAACGCTACCAATTTGATAACTGGACTGACCCACAAGATGACATGAACTTAATATCTTCTGCACTAACTTGATGGATGGGCCTAAATGTTAGTTTCATTTATTTACTGAAATGAAGGAGACAAAGTACAAAGAGGAAGCAGTTCATTTTTAACCAATGAAAAAGACCCCACTGCTCCTTCCCCTAAACAGCTCAGGTGACCAAAAGTTTCAGATGCCTAAGTAATCCATCTCTACACACTCAGTCATCTTCATGGTCATTCAAAGTACACCTCACTACAGCTGACCGAGTGGAGCGAGCTTGTTGTTTGGACTGGAGTTTAGTGTAGGTGATGTGCGATCGCAGTCTTGGTCAGCTTGTCACATGTGTTGCTTACATGTCTTTATGCATTATCTTGAGCATAGTGGCTCCTAAAAGATTGTGAAATAGTTGGAAGGCTAGTCCACTGAATGTGAAGCCTGTAGTGATAAGGCATAGGTGAAGAGCTGTATTAAAACAGTTGTAATCGGTGGCAATTGTAAATATAATAGTACTGGAAAGTGCGCAAAATAAAAAGAAAAAGCTCAAGTAAGCTTTAGTTCAATTTAGATTCAGATTCTAGAGCTCAAGAAACACCCAAAACGAGTTCTAGATCTTGTAAAAAGATGGAGAAAAACATGCATAATATATAACTGTGAACCCATTCATAATATAGAGGTAATGAGCAAGAGAAATTATATGAAAGATCAAAAGAAAGTGGAGGGATTGCTGGGACATCACTTACCTTGAGAACAGATCTGCACTGAAGGTAGAAGGAAAAAGAGAAGATGCACAGAAACCTAGCATCAGAAACTTGTGCTATAGAGTAGTTTTTTAATAATACAACATGTCCAAAGTAGAAAGAGACCACCAATACAAAGAGCTGGGTTGTGTTAGTGCCGTACTGAACAGGTTTCAAGACACTACTTAACTTTGTTCCTTGCTTTCTGAGCACTTGTAATTAAGAGGCCCAGATTTTGGAGATGAAGCTTTTAATTTCAAAACACTTAACAAACAGCAAACTTAATTTAAATATACAGAATAATGAATTAACATCTGCACAATAAGTAAATATTTTAAGACAATTGAAATATATGAAAATTGTTGATAAATAATATGATTCCAGCATTTGTTTTATGTTTAGAGTGCCATTTTGAGCCATTTGGGACAGACATGGAGCACAGTTATGGCCAGGCTGAGTGTAGTGAGCTTGATGAAAACAGAATATTTGGGGTTTGCAAGGGTTTTTAAAGGAAGGAATAGAGTCTTGCTGCTGTTTTCGTGGGTACTCATAAGCTAATCCTGTTTGGTTGACTACTGGAGCAAAGTTTTGTACATCAAGGTTGCCAATCATTGTGTTGTGACTCTTTGTTTAAGCCAAATGTTTAACTGATATTTAGATTGTGCTCACTTAGCCGGTAACTGATCATTTTATCAGATAAGGTGCAGAGGCTGCATTCCAAATGCGGCCCTGTCAAGAAGAAGCTGATCTTAAGAGCGTCTGGCAGTGGCTTTTAAGACTAAGGGCTCATGTTGCAGATATAGCAAGCTGAATAATGCCAGGCTGTCCTACACTGCAGTTCCACATCTTTGACGATACAGCCACTGCTGGACGCACTGATGACATGTGGAGAAGTGTGGCACCCAAGACTCTGCTGGGACCAAATGCACTGTGTCCTCCAGAGTGGCTCCTTCATCCTCAGCCCTAACCACTTCTGAACGTTACGACATTTGTGATTGATTGTCATTAAATTCTTGACAACTGTATCCAATAACACTAGCATGATTGCTTCAGTCAGTGGCATACGTTAAGCGTTTTATCTGAGTCTTCTGCATGTGTTTTATCTGCCACACCTGTATCCCCAAACTGCTCGGGCATAATGGCAAGTAATAAGACATCTCCAATTACATTTGCAGAATGAAAGCAGAGAGTATAGATGTGATTTTTTTTTTTTTTTTTTTTAATTTATTTTTTTCTCCTCTCGTTGCCGTCACACTCTGTCTGTGACCAGTGGCCCACTTCTTCATCTGAGATCAGCATTCATGGCAGCAGTAACCTGTTGTTGACAGCTGCACTTAGGACAGCAAATGAAGGTTCTTTACATTGTCCTGTTTTAGAGACAAGAACTTTGAGGTTCTTTGCCTCTTTTTCCACTGTTGCCATTGACTCACCATACAGATTGTTTAGCATGGTCCATCATCCATCATTGTTTGAGGGTGGCAGCTGGGCAGAGTTTGGAACATATTCTTGTAATTTGTGTAGAAATATGTGCACCCTTGCTTTTATAAATCAGATATTTTTTTTTTTTTTTGGCATATGTATATTTTCATGCTTGAATCCACATAAAATTTTATAAATAAGAACCCTGGATTTTATAAGTGCTCTTTGGGCAATATTACAGTAAAAGTAAAAAGTATGTGAACCCCTAGGAATTATCTATATTTATGTCTAATTCCCATATAAAACATGGTCGTATCTTCATGTCAGTCACAATAATGAACAAACACAGTCTCCTATAACTAAAGATACACAGATTTTCAGAGAATTTTTGACCATATTGAATAAATCATTCAAACTGTGAAACTGAAGGTTGGAAAAAGTAAGTGAACCCTAAGCTAATGACTTTTTAAAAAGCTCATTGCAGTCAGAATTTCACACACCTGGAGTCCATTTAATTAAACAAGTTCAAAGGTGTGGCCTAGAATGACTTTGATTGGTAAAAAAAAAACACTATAAAGTTTGAGTTTGAGCTTTTGACAAGAAGCATATCCAAAAGGGAATCATGCCTCGCACAAAAGAGCTGTCTGAAGAGCTACGATCGAGAATTGTTAATCTTCATAAGGTTGGAAAGGGTTACAAAGTCATCTCAAAGATTTTAGATATTCATCAGTATACTGTTAGGCAAGTTGTCTATATATGGACCCAATTTATTGTGGCTACTCTGCCTAGAAGTGGGCGACCTGCCAAGATGACCCCCAGAGCACAACGCAAAGTCAGCAATGAGGTAAAGAAGAACCCTAGAGTAACAGCAAAGGACTTGAAGAAGTCATTAGAACTGGCTAAAATCTGTGTTCATGAGTCAGCTATATGCAAAACATTGAACAAGAAAGGAGTCCATGGCAGGACACCAAGAAGGAATCCACTGCTATCAAAAAAGAACATTGCTGAACGCCTGAAGTTTGCGAAAGAGCACTTGGACACTTCACAACGGTACTGGGAAAATGTTTTGTGGAGTGATGAAACCAAATTTTAACTATTTGGAAGGAACAAGCAGAACTTCATTTGGCGTAAAAAGGGCACTGCATATCAAAATCAGAAAATCATCCCTACAGTAAAGTATGGTGGAGGGAACATCAAGATTTGGGCCTGCTTTGCAGCATCAGGGCCTGGACAGCTTGCCATCATTGAGGGGAAAATGAATTCACAAGTTAATCAACAAATTCTCCAGGATAATGAGAGGGTGTCTGTCTGTCAACTTAAGCTCAGAAGAGGCTGGGTGATGCAACAGGACAATGAGCCCAAACATCGTAGCAAATACACAGCACAATGGCTTCAGAAGAACAAACTCCGCCTTTTGGAGTGACCCAGTCAGAGCCCAGATCTCAATCCTATTGAGATGCTGTGGAATGACTTGAAGAGAGCCATACACAGAAGACAACCAAAGAATGTGGAAGAGTTATGGCAGTACTGCATGGAAGAATGGGCTAAAATTCCCCCTGCATGATGTGCAGGTCTGATCTGCAGTTACAGGAAGTGCTTGGTTGAGGCCGTTGCTGCCAAAGGAGGGTCAACCAGTTATTAAATCCCAAGGTCCACTTACTTTTTCCACTACCACTGTGAACGTTGAATGCATTTGTAAAATAAAGACATGAAAGAGTAGAATTTTTTGTGTGTCATTGGCTTAAGCTCATTGTGTATATCAGATCATTTTTTATGACCAATTCATGCAGTAAACCAGATAATTTCAAGGGGTTTGCATACTTTTTACTTTGACTGTATATGTGTTGGGGGTTCCAAATGACCTTATGGGAAGGGGAGATGACCTCCAGCAGTTCATGAATTACAATCATTCTTCCAATGGATTGCAACTGAGAAAATAAAAAGAAGTGTGATCTCTGTCTTTACCTGACTATTTACAGGAGCTTTTTAAGGCTATGTTCACACTGCTACTGTATGTTTGCATTCGAAAATGGAAGACATGCGTTTCCATTTACAGATTTCATACACACTACTGCAGCATTTTTAACATCCAAGCTGTATACTTCTAAAAACGCCAGCTTGGTATTAAGGTGTGGATGGGTGAATACGTAAAATTTTGAAAGTACAGACTCTAATCATACTCTGATTTGTTCATGCTTATTACGTGGTCCCTCCCTGATTTTATTGTGCCCTTACAATTCATTAATTGTTTGGTCTCCCTTCACAGAAGGGAACTACATTTTGACATACTGGATACAGAAGACTTGCCTTCCAATGCAAATGTTGTGTTGCTTACCTTTTCACGTCTAAATTGCGTTTTATATAGTTTCAATGTCATTTACATGGGGTAAAGGCGAATGATTTACCAGTTGCTACAGTTGTATGATTTGGCAGCATAACCATCCCTTCAAGTAGGACACTTCTTCCGGTTTCCACTCATGTGCACCTTCATCATATGTGCTTTTGGTTGCTTGAGTGTGGATAGAAATATTTTCATAAACGATGTGGAAACTCTATTGCAAATGGAGTTCATTTTTGTTTAAAAAACATGTGACAAGGAAAGAAAATGTTCCTCATGGTGTCACCTTTGTTAAATGGCTTCACGTAAAAGGGATTCTTTGCTAGAAATGATGTAATTGCTTTGGGAGCTGGTCCTGCCCACTTGAATGTTTTACTCCTTCACAATATGCTCAAAAAATTCACAAGAAGTAACTGGCTTGATGAGATGTATGAAATAAAGTTGTTAGATTAACGTGTCATCAGTCTTCATTTTCATTTTTTTGGTACATTTCAATATTAAATATGGTTTATAAATATGGTTTATATGCAATAAAGGACTCAAAATTCTTACTCATTTATTATTTCTTTACTTGCAGGAAGAGCAAGCTGTGGCTGTGGCCTGGTCAGATAGCCCTTATTTATTCATTGTAAGGGTTGACACGTTACATGCAAAAAAAGATGACAGAATGGCCTCCACCGACAAAGGCAAACTTGATTTAAAGTGGTCTTTCAACAGTAGGTGTTCTGAAATTTGTTATTGACTAATGTATCCAGGGGTACCTAAGATTATTACATAAGCCAATTGATATCTGTTAAGAGTGATTGCGCCTTTGTAACTGGTTAGTAAGAATTCAGTAAGGTTGTTTTAGTATGCTGGGAGCAGAATTGAAATTGCAAAATTGTAGAGAAAATTCTATCTATAAAGAAGATATTGTTTCCTCGTTTAAAAAACATTCAGAGAAAGTACAATATTAGGTTTACCCTGTAGCTTCTTTAACACTACAATTACCAAAGCCTATGAAAGAACTCGTAAATCCGTCCCACCTTAAATCCCTTTGCACCTCTCCGTCAGTGTCTTTTGTCTCGTAAATGTGCCAATAAGCAGCAAGCAGCTTGCTATCACATCACCACAACGCCGCACAAGGTTTTCTCAGCTCAAGTATGTTTACCTGCGTGTCCGTTGCTTAGAGTTGTATAGAGTAAATACTATATCGTTATTTGGTACACATGCATTTCATGTGTGTTCCGTGTCTACAACAATCTATGTAAACACATCGTTGAAACATAAACTTTTTTTATGTTTTAGTAATAATTGACAAAATGTAGACATGAAGCGTATAATGTGTGAAGCCTGAAGTCCAAATATCAAATAAACACTTTCACAAAAGGTACAAGTATAACAAAACAAATACACTTTTATTCAAGAACATAACTGCAGAAAAAGAACCCGCAATAGCGTGCGACATTGGCACGTCTTTAACATGTTCCCTTTGGTGGCGCAACGGTAAGAACTGCTGACTGGAAATCAAAAGGTTGCGAGTTTGACTCCGGATGCCTCACTTTTGAGAAGTGAGCAGCTCTTATTCTTACTATTTTAGAATAAAAACATAAATGTGATTTGAGTATGTAACAGCCAGTGTAAATTTATGGTACTCGTAAAGGTTAGCTTTTTTTTTTTTTTTTAATTCAGTTTTATTCTCCCAGTCACGTTCACGCTCCCCCCATGTGACTCTGCTGTTTTCACATAAAGACACGCTATAGCAGAAGTGAAGTTATTGTCTGTTATTACTTACATTTTTATTACTCTTTATTTTAATATTGTTTTTTTTTTTTTTGTATCAGTATGCTGCTGCTGGAGTATGTGAATTTCCCCTTGGGATTAATAAAGTGTCTGTGCCTATCTATCTATCTATCTATCTATCTATCTATCTATCTATCTATCTATCTATCTATCTATCTATCTATCTATCTATCTATCTATCTGTCTGTCTGTCTGTCTGTCTGTCTGTCTGTCTGTCTGTCTGTCTGTCTGTCTGTCTGTCTGTCTGTCTGTCTGTCTGTCTGTCTGTCTGTCTGTCTGTCTGTCTGTCTGTCTGTCCGTCCGTCCGTCCGTCCGTCCGTCTCAGATGATGATGAGGGTTCTACATTGGAGAAAGAGTGCATGTCACACTTTTACTCTGGAAGCTCTGCAGTCTACTTGTGACTTTACGCTGTAGGACGTAAGTAAATAAATCAGGGTAAATAACATTCGATCTGGCTTTTATATACAAAATACAGTGACGGCAACTTCCACCTGCAGCTATAGACTCTTCGGTATGCAAGAGACTCTCTATGCTAGTGTTTAGATCTGGATGGTGTATGTGCCCAAAAAAGGAGTCTGACTGCAATCTCGTGCCATTGCTTGCGAAATGAAGTGTCAGCACACACTTTTCGTGGCATTACACATGTATTTTTTGAGCATGCCCCTGTCGATCAAACACAGGAAGCTCTGCAGTCTACTTGTGACTTTACGCTGTAGGAAGTAAGTAAATAAATAAATCAAGGTAAATAACATTCGATCTGGTTTTATATACAAAGTACGGCGACAGCAAAAGTTTGCATTCTTTCTCCGATGTAGAACACTCGTCATCATCTGAGTTCAACTCTGTCTATACCTGTGTCTCTGTTTTTTGCCAGTGCGGTTTTGACATCATTTACCATAAAGTGCATACTAATTCAGCGTGAGCAGGAACGCAATAAAACTGAATTAAAAAAAATTCAAGTGACAATGTGATAGGAAGAAGACAGATTCACCAGTGTTTGTGTGTCAGCTTTTATCCATCCAGATCAGAGAATTTCCAGTTCCATTGTCTCAAAACACCACTCACATCTACAGTTATTCCCAGTTTCAAATAAAAAGTAACAGCGTCACATCCTTGGGGGTGGGTGGGTTGTAGTATGTATCGTGATTGTGTCTGAGAGAATAAAAGTGAAAAAAAAAACACGCTAACTTTTGCAAGTACTACAAATTTACACCGGTTGTTACAAACACAAATCAAATGTATGTTTTTATTATATAATATTAACAATAAGAGCGGTTCACTACTCAAAACGGCAAATATACGAGGCAGTCAGGATCGAACCGGGGGACCCTTGATTACAAGTCAGCAGTTCTCACAGTTGTGCCACGGAAGGTGTTGTATCAGCCTTGTACCTTTTGTGAAAGTGTTTATTTGATCTTTGGACTTCAGGCTTCACACATTATACTGTTTATGTCTACATTTTGTCATTTATTACTAAAATGTGAAAAAGTTTGTTTTAACAATGTGTTTACATAGATTGTTGTAGAAACGGAACACACATAAAATGCATGTGTTCCAAATAACGATCTATTATTTCCCCATACATCTCTAGGTACCTGACTCCCAGATAATCAAGGCATGAGCTGTTAGAACTTTGTGCCTGTTCTACAGCGGTGGGGGGATGGAATAGTAGGCTGCTTGCTGCTTGTCTTGATTGGCACATTTACAAGACAAAAGACGCTGACGGAGAGGTGCGAAGGGTGGGACGGATTTACAAGTTTTTTCGTAGGCTTTGGTAATTCTAGTGTTAAGCTTGCCTGTCGTGTTCCTGGATTTATACCGAGTTTGTTTTTGATGACAGATCTCTGGGTAAATTCTATTTTGTATGCATCTTTATTCATAAGATCTTTTCTAGTTTTTCACAAAAGGTTATAACATTCATTTGTTGTATAAATTTGTCTGAAAACACACTTGCTTGGGAGAAAGAAGTGACATGCTGGAGCACAAGCGTTGGAGAAGCAGTGTTAACATTTTTTGGGGAGGGGTGTTATACTTGCAAGTTTTTGTTTGTTTTTATATGTCTTGTAATTCTCTGTTAATTTTTCATTTTTAGTTTTTTTGGCGCCTTCATTTTGTGTTTTGTTTTTGTTGGTGGACACCATCATATTGTGTATTTATCGATTATTTTTGTGGCTGCGGCTATTCCTGCCACATTGTGGATGTTATATCATAGGCAACTTTCTATTTAAGGTAGTGGCATTCTAGCGGTAGTGCCCATGTTTCTGGATTCAATTCTAAAAAAATAACAACCTCTTAAAAATCTTGTAAGCCAGTCCGTGTTCTTCTCGAGTTTGAGTTTTAGTTTGCATACAGTCCATCAAATCTAGGCCGTACGCCACCATAACAGCAGCCTTCATTTTATTATGCTTTTATACAGTGAGAGCATCCCAAGTATTATTCTGTGTGTGTGTGTGTGTGTGTGTGTGTGTGTGTGTGTTATATTTTTTTTGTATCATAAGCAAGTTAAATGTCTTGCTCAGCCTTGCATAAAAGACTCTGCGAAAGTGTAGGGTTGGCGTTAAGTATTTTTGCATCTCATTATTATCATTTATGACCGAAAAAAACGTTTGTTATACTGAAATATACATTTTGTTAAAGCCAAATTCATTAAATATGATGTTGTATGAACGTTTGTCCAGGCAAACAAAAAGTATTTGTTATTCTGAAAATTTTGTTACTTGGGTATTCCCTATAACGGGATTTGAACTGTGTGTGTGTGTGCGTTTGTATTTTTTTTTTCTATAATGCCAGAAAGGTTGTTTTTTGATGTTCTGATGGTATTGTGTATTTTTTTTATCTGCTGTTTCATTGTAAATGTAACACTTAAGTATCATCAAGCAACCAGACTTAAGCTTAATATTTCATAAAAAATGTATCTTGTCTGCTAATCTGCAAAGGAAAGCAGAAGTACCCAAGAACCATTTGACAGTATAGTTAATTTCTAGAAAAAATCTATGTAGAATTGCAGACAACATCAAATAAGCAGAGACACTGTGGTTTATTCTGGTTCTGCTGCTATATCTAGATGATTTAGCGCCTTTAAAGATTACTTTAATATTTTTCATTATGAAGTTATTTCCTCAAAAACATGGTATATATGCATTTGCCATACAAAATTGTGTTATAAAGTTAAGCCTTTTCTATAAATTAAAAAAAATATTGAGTCTGCCCTGCCATATTTTAACAATAGAATTACCAGAGTCTATGAAAAAACTCATAGATCTGGCCCACCTTAAAACCGTTCTCAGCTCTCTTTTGTCTTCTAAATGTGCCGATTAACACGAGCAGCAAGCAGCCGGCTATTCCATCCCCCACCGTCGCAGAACGTTCACTAAGTTTTCCCAGCTCATGCCTTGTTTGATTATCTGGGAGCGACTGCACTGCTGGAGTTTTAGAGTGGAAATAATAGAGCGCTATTTGGAACACACGCATTTCATGTGTGTTCTGTTTCTACAGTAATCTGTGTAAACACATTTTTAAAACAGAAACGTTTTTCATATTTTAGTAGTAAATGACAAAATGTAGGCATAAACTATATAATATATGAAGCCTGAAGTCCAAAGATCAAGTAAACACTTTCACAAATGGTTCAAGGATTATACAACAGCTTCCATGGCGTAGCGGTAAGATTTGCTGACTTGTAATCAAGAGTCCCCGGTTCGATCCCCACTCACTCCTATATTTGCCGTTTTCAGTAGTGAGCTGCTCCTTTTGTTAATATTATACAGTACACACATACATTTGGTTTGTGTCTGTAACACATGGTGTGCATTTATAGAACTTGTAAAAGTTACCGTTTTTTATAACTTTTATTCTCTCTAAATCACGATCACGATACATACTACCACCCAGGGATCTGACGCTGTTATTTTTCATTTGAAACGGAATAACTGGAGATGTGAGTGGTGTTTTGAGACAATGGAACTGGACATTCTATCATCTGGAGGATATAAAAGCTGACACACAAACGCTGGCGAATCTGCCTTCTTCGTATCTCACCGTCACTTGATTTTTTTTTATTCAGTTTTATTGAGTGTTCCTGCTCATGCTGAATTAGTGTGCACCTTATGGTGTATGATGTCAAAAAAACAAAAAAACACAGACGTAGGTATATATGATATTTGGAATTAATCATTTTATGACCTGTATAGTACATTCCGGAAAACTTTGTGGAACAGATGCAACATTATTCATATTATTCATATTCATTTGCATAACATCTTGCGGTTTGTAATCAGTGACTGCGTGTTTTTCTTCCCCAATCTTGCCAGTCCCCACATGTTGCTGTATGCTGTTTCTTTTGTACTCCAGGACATGCAGAGGATAGAATAGTACAGAGCAGTAAGTTCAGCGATATATGCAATCATCAGATTCAAATGTTAACTGTTTACACACACGCAAGGACAGTCTTTCCTACATTTACAACGTGTGTACCTGTTACAATGTACATGCTTCTCTCTATGCTGTGGTTCCTATTACACACCTGAAAGAAAGAGACAATATATGTGAAAACATCATCGCACTAATGCAATATTATTTGAAAATGAACAGCGTCAGATCGGGTGTGGATTTATGTTGCCGCTATTACTGAAAGAAAAAAAAAGATCAATATGTGCGTTGATAAATGCAGCACTGAGTAAGCTCACGTGTGATCAAGAGTCACCGGTTCGATCCCCACTCCTGTATTTGCTGTTTTCAGTAGTAAGCGGCTCTTTTTGTTAATATTATACAGTACACACATACACTTGGTTTGTGTCATGTTAGAGCGCCTGAGCTTATTCAGTGCAGCAGGATCAACGCACATGTTGATCTTTTTTTTCTTTCAGTACATGTGCCTTCTCTGTTTATTTATACATCTAGTGACTTTTCTGCCTGTCTGTCTCTCTATTACGCAGTGCTCTGTCTGTCTGTGTGTTATGGGTCTTAAAAATAACAGTTATAAGGACACCTGTTCATGTTAATTGCAGTCTCAATTGTTAAAAAATATTTTAAAAGGAGCATCCCACACGAAAATACAGTAATCCCTGGCTATATCGCGCTTCGCCTTTCGCGGCTTCACTCCATCGCGGATTTTATATGTAAGCATATTTAAATATATATCGTGGATTTTTCGCTGCTTCGCGGGTTTCTGCAGACAATGGGTCTTTTAATTTCTGGTACATGCTTCCTCAGTTGGTTTGCCCAGTTGATTTCATACAAGGGACGCTATTGGCAGATGGCTGAGAAGCTACCCGGCTTACTTTTCTCTTTCTTTTGCGCTGACTTTCTCTGATCCTGACGTAGGGGGATTGAGCAGGGGGGGCTGTTTGCACACCTAGACGATACGGGACGCTCGTCTAAAAATGCTGAAAGATTATCTTCACGTTGTGATCTTTTGTGCAGCTGCTTCCTGAAACGACATGCTGCACGGAGCTTCGCATACTTAAAAGCTCGAAGGGCACGTATTGATTTTTGATTGAAAAACAAACTCTGTCTCACTTTGTCTGCTCCTGACGGAGGGGGTGTGAGCTGCCGCCTTCAACAGCTTACTTTGTCTACTCCTGACGGAGGGGGTGTGAGCTGCCGCCTTCAACAGCTTTGTGCCGCGGTGCTTCACATACTTAAAAGAAAAACAGCCCTATTGATCTGTTTGCTTTCCTCTATCTCTGTGACATGATCTGCTCCTGACAAGCACTCCTTTGAAGAGGAAGATATGTTTGCATTCTTTTAATTGTGAGACTGAACTGTCATCTCTGTCTTGTCATGGAGCACAGTTTAAACTTTTGAAAAAGAGACAAATGTTTGTTTGCAGTGTTTGAATAACGTTCCTGTCTCTCTACAGCCTCCTGTGTTTCTGCGCAAATCTGTGACCCAAGCATGACAATATAAAAATAACTATATAAACATATGGTTTCTACTTCGCAGATTTTCTTATTTCACAGGTGGCTCTGGAACGCAACCCCCGCGATGGAGGAGGGATTACTGTATAACGATCTCATTAATTGACAGTACATACCAATTTATAAATTTTATGTCCGTTTGAGGTTAAAAAGAAGAAAAAAAAGAACACTTTCTCCTCAACGGGGAGTCGAACTCAGGTCTCTGATGGACAGTAAGCCTGCAGTGCTCTGAGACAGCAAATCTTACCGCTACGCCACGGAAGCTGTTGTATTGTTCTTGAACCTTTTGTGAAAGTGTTTATTTGAAGTTTTGGATTTCATGCTGCTTCACACATTCTATAGTTTATGCCTACATTTTGTAACATTTATTACTAAAATATGAAAAAGTTTATGTTTTAACAATGTGTTTACACAGATTACTGTAGAAACGGAACACACATGAAATGTGTGTGTTCCAAGTAACGATCTATTATTTTCACACTAAAACTCCACTTCACTCCCAGATAATCAATCAAGGCATGAGCTGGGAGATGCTCGTGCACGTTCTAAGTCGGTGGGAGGATGGAATAGCCTGCTTATTTGCAGCTTGTTTTTATCGGCACATTTAGAGGACAAAGGACACTGGCGGAGAGGTGCGAATGGTTTTAAGGTGGGCCGGATCTACAAGTTTTTTCATAGACTCTGGTAATTCATGGGGCACGGAGCACTCGGGGGGTGTGGGGTGTGGGGGGACAAAACCCTAAAAACTTAGCAAATATGTTGTCTTTGAAGCAGCAAAAGTTATAAGAAAAGATGCCTTCTGTGTTTCCAACACGTGTTTAGGACAATAAAATGGATCCGAAAATAATAATTTTATTGCATATTCCTGGTTACATTTTTCTTGAGGTAAGGATATGTTGCTCTCATAAATATAGAAATAAATCAACATGACACTTAGCTCGTGGCACAAACAATTCACTGTGATGTTGCCTTTGTGAATAAACCATGCCCTAATTGATGGAAGGTAAGTGCTGAGGAAGTGTAGATAGCTGGCCTTCTTTTAAAACGGCTGAATCTCATAATAGTGGTGGTTTTTTTTTTTTGTTTGAAAATAACATGAATTAAGTTATTTTACAATGTGTGTGTAATCTCAGGGCATGGATTAATGCTTTATAACTTTCATGGCTTGACATATTGGGTAAGTTTTTAGGCTTTTGTTTTCCTGTCTGGCTTCATCTTCCATGAACGTCCAACACCAGGACAGACTCTGTATTTTTGCTCTGCATCCTACCCCACCATAACCTCTTGTTTATGGGGGAGGAGCGAAATATTTAGATTCGACAAAAATTCCAATCTTCATTTTTCACTGGATCTCAACATTTTACGGTCCCCTGATACCTAAAACATTGATATCGCGATGATGAATGTGTGTCTGTCTATGTGTCACATTTTCTTGAGGACTTTTTAGAGCTAAAACAGCCTGACGGAAAAATACCAAACGCGAAACTTAAGCCTGTTATGAGATGACAATGCTCTGATTAGTTTTTGAGCCAAATCGTGCAAGAGTAGAGGCACTCTAGAGGAACCCGCAAATAACTTAATTCTGCAAATAATTATGAATTCTTCTCGTCAGTTGCTGTCGTAATGACCTATTTTATAATCAGAAAGATCAGCATAAGAGCGTTAAATAATTATTGAAATGTTATAGAATAGTTCAGGTAACTTGGTTCCTAGGCTACAAAGCCTGCTGATGCTCATGTCCAAATTTTTTTCAAATTTAAAAGGAAACTTGTAACTTTAGAAAATCATTTCCAGGTGAAAATGCAAATACACTATGTTTGTGAAGAAATAACTTAGACCTGAAAATGTTGAACTTATCCTTTAAGGATAATGCAGTGGTAATACTGGTGCTTTGGTAATATAGCGCTTTGGAAAAGCATTGATCTATTCTTTAATTTTACTAAATAAAATTAAATTGTGGTCTCTGAATAGAGCTTCATAGAAGTTAGATGTTAAATAATAAATTTGCATCAATTAGAAAAGATTCCAGTGGGCACTATTGATTGAATTAAAGTGTAAGCCAGATCAAAACATGTAGAGGATGCCTAGAAAAGGCCTTCCTCAGGAGAAGACACTTGTTAGAGAAGCCATCAACCACTTTAAAGGATCTACAGCAGGGGTGTCGAACTCCGGACCTGGTGGGTCACAGTGGCTGCAGGTTTTCATTCTAACCCTTTTCCTAATCAGTGACCAGTTTTTACTGCTAATTAAGTCCCTTTCCCTTCATTTTAATAGCTCTTTTTAAGGATTCAGTCCTCTGAATTGATTCTTTTCTTCAATAAATGACAATCAAACAGAAATGAGACAGTGAAATGCCAACAGATGACCGGCTGAATTGGGGTTTCAAACTCCAACCAATTTCACTCCAACCAATCTTTTAATGAGAGGCCAATTCTTGCTGTTAATTAAACTTGTTAATTAATTCCATGGCTTGTTGCTGCTCTCATTCTGCCACAGCAGACATTTCCAAAACTGTTGATTTTTCTGTTTTTTCTAAGAACAACGTCAAGATGTTTTGGTGACCTGAGAGATCAACCTTACTGAGACCTTCTTTATTTTCAGATATTGCATGATGGGTACAGGTGAGCTGGTCATGTGGCGGCTCGTTTTGTCACTTGTTATTGTTTGGCTGCTAAGTCAAGTTAATTAAAATTAAGGCAAAAGAAGTTAATTAACAGCAAAAACTGGTCACTAATGAAGAAGATGGTTAGAATGAAAACCTGCAGCAACTGCAGCCCTCCAGGACCAGAGTTTGACATCCATGATCTACAGAGTTCAGTGGATGAGAATGAAGTAAATGTGTCTGCAAAACACTGGTCTGTGTTGGTGAAAAAAAAATGTAGACTGACCTAATACTAAAAAATATTTTGTTGTCTGGTGACACAAAGATACATCTTTTTGAGCAAACTTCAAAGAAACATGACATTGCCCACACTTTAAAAACACCATTCTGACACCTGGGTATGGTGGTGTTAGCATTTTGTGGCGGGGCTATTTTTCATTAATATGGATTTGGCATTTGGTGACAAAAAAGAAACAGCTGCAAGAGAAACTGTTTCTGTCGATAAAACTGAAGTTTGTGTGAAAGTTTTTTATACAGGGCAATGATCCCAAACACAAGGCAAAAGGTAAATGGAGTGGCTCAGGGATAAAAAGATGGATGTCCTCCAATGACTCAGTCAAAACTCTTATTTGTTTTTATCAATTGGACTGAGAATCTGTGGCACTATTTAAAAACTGCAATGTACAAGCATCATTAGACAAAAACAAAATGAAGCAACTCCAAATTGAAGGATGAGCCAGAATCACTCTGAGTAATGAATAAAATCCACACATACCTACCCCAAACGATTTAAAGATGTTAGTGCTAAAAGGTGGCTGTATTTAAGTTTGGAGATTAAATGCTTATGTAAAAAACCTATCTTAATATTTTTTTAACATAAAACATTGTCACATTACAAAACTATTTTTGAGTTTCTTTATCTTGGAATACAAATATCACAGAGAACACAATTTCAGTAGAATCTGTTATTATTTAGTAAAATCAGAGAATTGGAGGACCAGGGTTTACATGTCAGGTGCTGCATGGTCTCCTCATGTTCATATGGGTTTCCTCTGGGTGATCGATTTCCATAGTCCCACAGTCCAAAGACTTGCAGGTTAGGTGGGTTGTCAATACTAAATTGGCACCCTAGTTTAGACATTTGTGTGTGTGTGCGTGCGTGTGCTCACCCTGTGAAGAACTGGCAGAGCCCTGTCCATGTGTTGTTCCTGCATTACACCTGATGATTGTTGGGATAGGCTCCAGCATCCCTGCGACCCTACCCTGGATTAGTAGGTTAAGTAGATGAATGGGTGGATGGTCATGTATCTTAATACTTTTGCAAGGTACTGTATGAAAAGACACTCTCAAACAGTAATTGCTAAACAAGTTGAATAACCTAAGAAGCATGTATTGTGCTATTACAATTATCTAGATTATAACAAAGTATTACTGTAGTAAATGAAAGGAGAATTTAAAACACTAATGGAAATAACTTGTATTTTGGAATATGTTTTGTAACATTTTAGAAGTACCATAGAACTAAATTTCCTGTTGATTGAATGATCAAACCGCTTTTAGAAAATAAGTAGCAGTCAATACAATTCTCAGTTCACATTTCTCCCATTTGAATTAGTCCCTTCTAAGAATGTTTGATCTGGCTCATATATGACTGAAAGCAAGTCTACTCTCTCTGCCTTTTTTGCTGTCATATGAAACTAACCTTAAACTACAGGCCTTACTTTGCCATTTCTTTGAAATGAGTTCACCCAACTGGCCCATTTCATCCTTCATAAACAGCATCACTGAGAAAATAATGTTTTGTTACTATCATACCGTATCAAGGCACAGAGACTCTTCACACAGTTCTAAACTTTATTAAATGTAGCTGTTAAGGAAATGGGCTTTAAACCAAGTCAAATGTTCAGTGCCCACTTGAGATCCTAAGTAAGTCACTTAACCTGCATATGCTCCAGCTGAAAACACATTTAAACAGTTGTACTTCAAATTGAGTATCCCTAGTCCGAAATGCCTGGGACCAGAAGTATTTTGGATATATTTGGATTTTGAAATATTTGCATATACATAATTAGATACCTTGGGGACACATGATCAAGTAGGGAAATGCAGCTAAACCAGATAAATGATGACTAATTTGTATATAATTTATATCACCAAGTCATTATTAGAAGACATTATTAGAATATGAGTTGATGTGACAAATGTATAAAACCCCAAAATTGATGAATATGATATACAGACTCTATTGTGGTTCTCTTTGAAGAGGGAAAATGCTGCATATTTGCACTGAAGAACATTTTTGTTTTACTGACAGTTTATTTCAGCTATCTGTTGTCACTTCTCAGGGAACTGGCCGACAGGTCAGCAATATCTCCGCTACCCTTCACTCAATCATGCCTACTGTGCTGGAAGCCGTTAACTGACCGGTGAGGCCCTACGTCCACTTATTCATATGGTGTAGGTATACATATACAAAACATAATATTTTTTGCCAGCATAACCAGGCAATTTGCCACAGTGTTCGGTTCTCCTAACATAACCGGAGCACTTTATAGAAACTTGTATTGCTGTATGGACTCCCAGCAAGAACGAAGCTGCTTTTGTTAACCGGAACTGTTAACTGGAGTGACATTCCATTAATGCACACATCATCTACAATGTTAATAGGAGTCCTGAGGCACGTCCACATACGTTTACAAGATGATTATGATTCATAAATGTAAACTGCTTAGAGATTTGCTTATGCTAGGTTTTATAAACATTTTTCTCTGTTTTAGTGTATGCACATCTTCACTCTTGAATCAAAGAAAAGTTTGAGATCCCTGATGTGGAATATTCCATTTGTGGTGTCTTTACCTCACTGCTGGGGCTGTACCTTAACCCTGGCTGTCAATTGTGTGCCCTAGCTTCGTGACCCTTCATGGAAAGCTACTGTCTCTCAGTGCTGGTGGTCAATCTTGCATTGTAGCTTCATGCCATTTGATGCTTCATGGGGAATCAGACTGCACAGCCTTTTTCAGTATGAATAAATCCATTTGAAATTTGCACATAGTTGTTCACATCCACTAAGCAGTGAAAAAAATTAGATGCAACATAGGTGGTGTCTTGTTGGCATTCAAAACGTTTTGGATTTTCAGATTAGAGATACTCAATCTGTAATTTACTAAACATGTAAAGTGCCTTGGTCTTTGCTATAGAAATGTGCTATATAAAATAAATGCTCTTTGTTCATGTACTTTTATCTTTAAATATACATGTAATACTGTGTACCAAAACAGTGTAAGTTGTAAAAAGAAAAATCACACAGGTTTTGTGAAAAGGTGTTGTGGTACTTAAACTCAAGATATTATGTTTGACTTTGTTTGATGAAGTAGCGTATATTGTTGTTAAATGACACCTTTTTTGCACATGATCCTCTCCTCCCGACCCCTCAACAGAAAAAAAAAGGTCATTGGGATCAAATGTACTAAATCGATGGCTGTGAGGCTGTCTTGTAAAAAAGGTGACACACACGTTGAAATGGCAGGGGAATTCACAATTTGATCTGGTTTGATTAAACTGACTCTTTTTACTTAAGGGGGTTTACCTGATTCTGTTCAAATGAGATACCATATACTGTTTGACAGCTTACTGAGTTGTAAATGGACACTAGTCCTGTTTGATGTCACTGGCAGTACTTGGACATTAGCTACTTGTATGTGTGAGATTTCCCCCCACATTGACTGCTTTTGTACACATGACAAGGAGAAGGATGACTGCTAAACTGGTCAATTATACTGTGTATTTGAACGACTGCCTCTTTTTCTTTTAGTGACTGTGGCAATGAAAGGACTCCATGATTATACGTCCCCCACTGAATGGCCTCTAATGATGGTGAGTAAAATGTGTCACAGGTTGTTTTCTTCTTTTTTGACACTTGATGACCTATCTGTATGGATTTTGTAATTTTGGGTTAGGTATTTGGGAAACCGATAAGTGCAGTGGGGTTGGCTGGGTTTTGTGGCCATTATATTTGGCATTTTTAAGGAGTCGAATATTCAAAATGTAAGATTAGTTCTTTTCATTTACAATGATGCTGAAGGTTTAGTACTATAGAAGTCGAATAAAATAGTATTGATACTATACTGTAATTCTAAAAATAAGCATTTACAGTGCTTTTAAAGTTGTTAAACTTTGAACTACTTTCATTCGATTGTAATTGTAACATATAAAGCTTGATCATCGTGACACTGAGAACTTTATTTCTAGTCGGAGTTGCATCAAAAAAGTGTTTTGTTTTTTTTTATTTATTTCTTCTTCAATGTGGAATTCTGCTTCCATTTATGATAAACGAACACCTGGCAGAAAGCGTGCTTTTTTTGTCAGTAGTAATGTTTATAGGTTTTGTCATGCTACATACAGCATCAACAATATGATTTGCAATAATAAACTGGTACTGTGTACTACTGTAATAAAATATAAGTCAAATTCTTTATTCCATACTTAAATCATAAACACTAAAGGCATTATTTGGCAAGATGAATTTCATAACACGAACATCCTCAAATTTACAAATTACTCTGTTAGTCATAGTTCTTTCAGAGCAGGAGTATACACGTTTGTGGCTTAAGTTGACTATTTAAAGTGATGTGGCTTTTCTGTAGTGGTTGTATCTCTTAATTGTTGAGGTAATACATATGTACTGTAGTAATAAATTGCAGACAGTGCTTGCCATCTGGCATCCTTAGTATAGCATATCACATTCTAATATTTTACTAAAAATAAGAACAAAATATAGAAGCACATCTCCTATTGCATTTCAAATCTGCTCTGTAAACCCTTTATTTGAGACTAAGTGCAGCCCAGGTTCTTGTTGCACCATATCAGAACCCTTCCACCTTGACTCCTGTCTGTTTTTACTTAACAAGTTTCAAGGAGAAATGATCCCAAGCCAGTGCTTTTACTTTAACTTCATTCTGTATCTTCTGGTATGATTGATGGATGGGTGAACTTGATTTGACTCCAGGGGTAAATTTGTTTTTTACAGAAGCTCTTTAGATAAATAAATCCATAATTAGGTAGATAAGTAAATAAATAAATATATATATACACACACACTTTGGTCTGAACACACACTAGAATGACTATAAAGCACAAAAATTCAGTCCCAGCGAGGCATTATGCAGACATATTGCTGTTAGTATACAGGAGCCCCTATTGCGTTTCTTGACACACTTCTGCTGAGTCAGTCGTTGGCTGAAAGTCCTCAGTGTTAGTGTGTCACAGAGAGGATGTGCAGCATTGTTTATAATGGAACTCAGTTTTGTTTTAACTCTCTCCTTTGCTACTGTGCATTTTCATATGTATAAAACCTTTTTTTTTTTTCTGGTAACCTGTCATGAATAGTCAATGAATATATGTAGGCGGTGACCTTTGAAACCAGAGAGGCGTCAATCAAGAGTTTACATGGCCTTTTTTGTCAGCAGCTCTTTTATGTATTGGCTGACCTGACTGCACTGTCTATTTTAGGAAACTGCACAGCTGCAAATGCTAAGAGGATGATACAAACCTAGATTTTATTCCTGCATAATAAAGGAAAATGTATACAAATTTAACAGTTAATACTGGGCCCCACTTGTTTACCAAAATTACAGAATCCTTGATTTTTATGTATGAAAAAAATGCTAATCATCTAATATAATGAACTCTCCAACAGTATAGATTCATGGATGGAGTGGTGGCTCTAAGGCTAAGGATCTGAGCTGGTTCTTAGAAGTATGCTGATTCACATCCCATTACTGCCAAAAGAGATCCTTCTCCATTGGGCCCTTAACCGGAAAATTATTCCAGAGGTGCTGTACAGTGGCTGACCCTGCTGTCCAACCTCCAAAGGTCATGCAAAAAGAAAATTTCGCCCCTGGGATTAATAAATTATATTAAGTCAAAATAAAAAAAAAATAACCACACAGAGTTTGGTGTCCACAGATCAAAAGGCTACATGTAAATGGGCCTTAGCTGTGCAGCTATTTTTTTTTTTTACAGCACAGTATCTTCTGATTGAAACTGTACTTAGTCCAATTAGTTCTGCCTGTTTCATGGAAAATTTCTGGGATCATCCAGTTTGGATGTTTGACCCCCACATTTTGGGGTTATTGAAGCAGAAGTTTGTACAGCAGGAGGCCCTTCCTGATAGCATCCTCCTTTAGTTGCATTTTTTGACGCACAAAAGGGTTGTTATCAGGTCTTACAGAACATCTTGCTGCGTTCTACAATTCAGCGCAATTTGCACAAAGAACATCTGTATGGCAGGGTGATGAGAAAGAAGCCCTTTCTGCACTCACGCCACAATCAGAATCACTTATTGTATGCAAATGATCATTTAGACAAGTCAGATTCATTTTGGAACAAAGTGCTTTGCACTGATGAGACAAAAATTGAGTTATTTGGTCATAACAAAAAGCGCTTTGCATAGCGGAAGAAGAACACCGCATTCCAAGAAAAACTCCTGCTGCCTACTGTCAAATTTGGTGAAGGTTCCATCATGCTGTGAGGCTGTGTGGCTAGTTCATGGATTGGGGCCCTTGTTAAAGTCGAGGGTCAGATGAATTCAACCCAGTATCAACAAATTCTTCAGAATAATGTTCAAGCATCAGTCACAAAGTTGAAGTTACGCAGGGGTTGGATATTCCGACAAGACAATGAACCAAAACACAGTTCGAAATCTATAAAGGCACTCATGCAAAGGGAGAAGTACAATGTTCTGGAATGGCCGTCACAGTCTCCTGACTTGAATATCATTGAAAATCTATGGGATGATTTGAAGCAGGCTGTCCATGCTCGGCAGCCATCAAATTTAACTGAACTGGAGAGATTTTGTATTGAAGAATGGTCAAAAATACCTCCATCAAGAATCCAGACACTCATCAAAGGCTATAGTAGGCGTCTAGAGGCTGTTATATTTGCAAAAGGATGCAAAAGTATTGATGTAATATCTCTGTTGGGGTGCCCAAATTTATGCACCTGTCTAATTTTGTTATGACGCATATTGCATATTTTCTGTTAATCCAATAAACTTAATGTCACTGCTGAAATACTACTGTTTCCATAAGGCATGTCATATATTAAAAGGAAGTTGCTACTTTGAAAGCTCAGCCAACTATAAACAAAAATCCAAAGAATTAAGAGGGGTTCCCAAACATTTTCACATGACTGTGTGTGTGTGTATATGTGTGTGTATATATATATATATATATATATATAGTAATAAATCAAAGACAATCATAAAGGTTTGGGGTTTTTAGCCCCGTATACTGTAAATCAAAAAAGGTCAGTGTGCTTTTTCCAAAATACATCAGACACATGAGGGTTGGTAGACGGACAATTTATAGGGTGGGACAGGAAGTGAATCGATGAGATGCTGGGAAAAATCGTGGTGGTGGATAGGAAAATGATGTCATCAAGAAGGGACCAGAGGGTAGAAAGGGACCCGGAAGTGGTTCATTTCCTTAGACGTCCGGGTAAAGTTACGGCGGCGGTGCTTCATTTTTTTTGAGGAAATGAAGAGGGAGAGTTTAGTACCCCGCCATTGTCCCCTGGCACAACTTGTCGTGGTGCGTGTTGGGTCCTTAAGCTGCTCCCCATGCGCTCGTGCGTGACATGACCCCCCCCCCCCCTTAGTCCCAAATCCCGGCCCAAACCAAGAGGCCATGAACCCGTGAGAGAGCGTCAGCGTTGGCCTTGAGGTTACCTCGGCGATAAGTGACGGTGAACTTATACGGCTGCAAGTCCAAAAACCACCTGGTGACCCGAGGATTCGAGTCCGTGTGAAGGCCATCCATTGGAGGGCGGCATGGTCCGTTACCAGGGTGAATACCGCAGGTGAGTTACCGCCCACTTGATGGCTAAGGCTTCCCATTCCACCGCTGCATACCTTGTCTCCCAGTCCAACAGTTTCCGGCTCAGGTAAATCACGGGGTGCTCGACACTATCGTGCTTTGGCTCAGCACGGAACCTAACCTGTGTCCGAAGCATCGGTCTGGAGGAGAAAAGGAAGAGAAAAATCAGGAGTTCTTAAAACAGGTGCTGTTGTGAGGGCCGTTGTTAGGTCACTGAATGCCTGTTCCATCAAATCGTTCCACACCACATGCAAAGGGGCCCTTTGTCAGATCCATCAAGGGGGTGGCCCTCTCTGAAAACCGAGGTACAAACCGGTGGTAGTAACTCGCTAATCCTAAGAAGGCTTGCACTTGCTTCTTGATTATCGGATGGGGCCATTCAAGAATGTCTTTTATTTTTGAGCTCTGTGGTTTCACCAGTCCTCCTCCCACCAGGTAGCCCAAATACTTGGCCTCGTTCAATCCAAAGTAACATTGCCGGGGATTGATACTTAGCCTGGCTTTCGCTAGCGTCAGGAGAACGGCGTAAACCTGCAGCACATGCTCCTCCCAGCTGCCGGAAAAGATGACAACATCATTGAGGTAGGCAGCACAGTAGGACTGGTGGAGCCTTAGCACTCTGTCTACCAGATGCTGAAAGGTTGCTGGTGCCCCATGCAGTCCGAATGGAAGGACCTTGTATTGCCAGTGTCCACTAGGGGTGCTAAATGCCATTTTTTTTCTCTAGCGGATGCCGTTAAGGGAATTTGCCAGTATCCCTTCGTCATGTCAAGAGTAGTCAAGTAACGGGCCTTCCCCAGCCTCTCGAGGAGCTCATCCACTCGGGGAATGGGGTAGGCATTGAATTTGGAGACTTGATTAAGACGTCTAAAGTCATTACAGAATCTCCATGACCCGTCCGTTTAGACACGAGGACGATGGGATTGGACCAGGGACTGTGACTTTCTTCAATAATGTCCATGTCCAACATACATGTAACCTCTAGCTCCACCTCTGCACACTTCGACTCCGGGAGGTGATAGGGACGTTCCCTGACTACCATCCCCGGATCTGTCACTGTGTTGTGCTGAATCAGTGAGGTCCGGTCCGGTGCTTCACTGACCATTTCTGGGACAGACAGGATCGCAGTTTCGAGCTCCTGCTGCTGGTGGGGAGTCAAATTGTGGCCGAGGTTAAGTTTGGCTTTTTCCGATAAAAGGGAAAGGGTAGGGCCGGCAAGAGGGCATTCTTCCCTGTCCTTCCACGGTTTCAGTAAGTTAACCATGATATACCCACTTGCTCGGCCAATGATTTGTTTGACTCACCAAATAGTCAACAAACCCTTTTCTCTCTTTAACCTTGTAAGGGCCCTGCCAATGAGCCAGCAATTTCGAGTGGGAAGTGGGCACAAGCACCATTACACGATCTCCCGGCTGAAATTCGCGTAGAGAGGTGTTTCTGTTGTAGTTCCGGGCCTGCGCTGCTTGAGCCTTCGACATGTGTTCTTTTAGTAGGGGTCGAATTTTCTCCAATCTATTGCGTAACTGTGCAATATACTCTTATGTTGGTGGAGGGAAGTGCCTCCCCTTCCCAACCTTCTTTTAGCACATCAAAAATGCCCCAGGGTTGGCGCTCATTCAAAAGTTCGAAAGGGGAAAAACCTGTGGAGGCTTGTGGCACCTCCCGATAAGTGAAAAGTACCAGGGGTAAAAGTTGATCCCAATTCAACTGACTACCTTGCGGACCACCTGTTTGAGGGCCTGGTTGAATCTTTCCACCAACCCATCCGTCTGAAGATGATAGACCGATATTTTGAGATGCTTAATGTGGAGTAACTTGGCAGCCTCCCTGAACGTATCCGAAGTAAAGGGCGTACCCTGGTCCGTAAGGACTTCTTTGGGTGTGTCCACTCGGGGGGGAAAAAAGCCCTACTAACTCCCGTGCAATATTTTTTGTATTGGCGGCTCGCTAATTACCCGGAGCCATGGTTCATTTCCTTAGGCATCTGGGTAAAATTACGCTGGCGCTGCTTCGTTTTTTCTGAGGAAATAAAGAGGGAAAGTTTAGTACCCCGCCGTTGTCCCCTGTCGCGGTGCGCATCGGCTCCCTAAGTTGCTCCCCATGCGCTTGTGCCTGACAATATATATACAGTATATTAGATGTATATATACATATGTATGTATGTATGTATGTGTATATATATATATATATATATATATATATATATATATATATATATATATATATATTGTGGCGGATGGCCGGGGCCATTACTAATACAAAGGGTAATATGATTCTGTAGTTCTCAGAAAACGTTTTCAAGCAGAAATCTCATTAGTTATCCTAGCTTCCAAGTCTTCTAAAGATCAACGTTTGGTTGAATAAATATTCATTTTCACATGTCCCCATAAAAAGAAATCCAATGGAGCCAAATCTGGCGAATGTGGAGGCCAAGAAAATGGTCCACCTCTTCCAATCCATCTATTAGGGAATTTCTCATGTAGAAACTGTCTAACATGCAAAGCAAAGTGACAAGGAGCACCATCTTGTTGAAACACTGCATTCCCTATCAGTCCTAATTGTTCAAGTTGAAAAATAAAGTAGTTTTGCAGCATTTCTAAATAGCTATCACCATTATCAACACGCCCTTCAAAAAAGAATGGCCTTATGACTCGATTGTTTCCCAAAGCAAAACCACACATTAACTTTGGGAGAATCTCTTTCATGTTCAACAGACTCATGTGGATTTTCGTTTCCCCAAATATGTGAAAAATAAAACTTCTAAACCAGAAAAAAAACCTAGATACATCAAGCTTTCTAAACCTTTTTAGGAATTCTTTCTATATGTATATCTTTCTATATGTATATTTATATGTATATATTTGCAGCTGGAGATCCACAAAGGGAGAAAAATGAATCCTAAATCATCACGTATCATAAAGTAGTTTTTATTCCTGAGCTTTCAACCTCTGCCAGGGGTCTTCATCAGAAGATAATACTTAGACTTACAAGAATCAAAGGCAATATATAGCAAAAAATTACGTGGGGAGGTGGCTAAGTCAGTGTGATCGGGTTATTGGGTGTAAAGTCTTGTTTATTATGAACATGTTCTTCTTAAGTTTGCATATGCTGGATTTATGTCCAAGTGTCTGTTGATGGCATTCTCATTTGATAGCCAAGATTCGGCCAGCTCTCTGGCACTTTTAGTACTGGCCTTAAATTGTACTTGTACATTGTCCCAGTTAAATGTATGTCCTGTTGATTTACTATGCGTATAGATCAATGATAGTGAGTCCTTTCTTCTGACAGCGTTGTGATGTTCCTGTAAACATGTTGCGATTCTTTTTGAAGTTTGTCCTATGTATACCGCTGAGCAAGAACTGCATGGAATGCTATAAACTGCGTTTCGTGTTTCTGCTGTCGATTTCTTGTTTTTAGCATTAAAGAGGACCGTGCGCAGATTGTTTGTGGGTTTGTGTGCTATTCTGACGCCTGACTTGGCCAGGATGTGCGCTGTACCTTCAGACACTTTGTGGTGATAAGGGAGTGAGTGCCAGGTGGGGTGGGGGTTCTGATTCAAGTCGATTGTTTGCTGAGGTTTTTGGCGTCTTCTGTGTAACCTCCAATTAATGAATGTTTTTGAGTATCCGTTTGAAGTGAAAAGATGGAAGAGATAGCGTCTCTCATTCATTTTTGTCTCCTTCGTGTTTCAATGGGTGTGGACTCTTCTGAATAGAGTTTTAACACAGCTCCGTTTATGAGATACCGGGTGGTTGCTGGCGAAGTGTAATATTTTGTCTGCGTAGCATTCTTTACGGTAAACACTTGTGGTCAGGGTGGCGTCGTTATTTCTTTCAATGTAGATGTCCAGGAAGCTGATGTGTCGGTTCATTTCTTTTTCCATGGTGAATTGGATTGCAGGGAATATTGTGTTTGATGTGGTTGAAGAATTCATTCAGCTGGTCATTTTTTAGTATGATGAATGTGTCGTCTACGTAGTGTATCCAAATTTTGGGTGTGAACCGGGATAGAGCCACGTTTTCAAATCGCTGCATTACCAGTTCCGCTAGAAGTCCTGTTAACGGCGATCCCATTGGCATGCCTTCTTTTTGAGTGTAGTATTTGTCATTGAAATGAAAATGAGTTTTTTGGCAAAGTGATATTAGGTGCATTATGTCTTTAATGGACAGTGTGGTTCTTGTCTCTATGGTGGGGTCGCTTTCCAGTCTCATTAATAGTGTTTCTGTGGCCAAATGAATCGGAATGTTGGCTATCAAATGAGAACGCCATCAACAGACACTTGGACATAAATCTAGCATATGCAAACTTAAGAAGAACATATTCATAATAAACAAGACTTTACACCCAATACCCCCCCTCCTGTCCACACTGACTTAGCCACTTGTGTGTGTGTCCATTTGTTTTTCATGCTTTTTCAAGACTTCTAGAAGACATGATCATGTTAACTTGTGGTCTTTCCTCTGCAGTTCTTCATGGTGATGTGTATTGTGTATGTCCTGTTTGCTGTCCTGTGGCTCTTTTGGTCAGTTTGCTACTGGAGTGACCTTCTCCGCATTCAGTTCTGGATTGGAGCAGTCATTTTGCTGGGGATGTTGGAGAAAGCAGTCTTCTACTCTGAGTTCCAGAACAGACACTACAATGGCGAATTTGGTAGGACTGGTCTCCTTACTTTCCAGGTTAACTTCACTTATGTCATGTTTATTTGCTTGCTTCCTCTGCTATGGGATTAATGGAACTTACATTCCAAAATTACACATTTAAAAATCTTCAGTAAGTATGTTAGGATAGTGCTGTATTTTTTGACTACAACTCAGCCTTTAATATAATCATCTCTGCCAAATTGGTTGTAAGAGTCAGGGAACTGTGCCTACTGAATTCCATCTCTCACTGGGTACAGGACTTTTCAACAGGTAGAATTCAGGTAGTCAAGATTGGCAACAAAACCTCATCACAACTGATATTGAACATTGGAGTTCCGCAAGGTTGCTGTCTGAGCCCAAAGTTGTGCTTACTTTTCACTTAAGATCTGTACAGCCAAATATTACACTAATCTTAAAATTAAATATGAATGAAACTTGACAAATGTTTATCACTTACTGTTCAATTGGTACATGCTTAATAAAAGTGTTTTTGAATGAAGTAAAACAAAATGTAAAAAATAGTATTAAGTTTCAGCTCAGATTTTTGTTTTTTGTATGGAGAAGTGTCTTCCAGCGCTTCATTGGTTCTGCAGAATGAGGACTGATGCCGTTCTCTGTGACCCTCTGCACCGTGGGCACAGTCTGTTGTCCAAACTGGTCAAGCCATAGGTACACTAGTATTAAAGCTAGCGCCTCTCAGTTCATGAACCATTTTTACCCCTCCGAAGTCTGCCTTCTCAATATTGTGTGCCTCAGTTAGAATAAGCAAAGTATACATTAACCATGCATTAAACATGTCATGTGTTCTGTATTTGTTCTGCAGTTGTTTTTATGTATTTAATTTGTTCAGACTGAGACTATGAAAGGTTCTTGTTGTACCATAAAAGTAAAAACGCATTACTGTACACCACACTTTTTTCTTTATCTCAACCTTGTCAATTCATGTAAAGTAAAATGTGCACAAATTTAATTTCCACATGTTGAAGTTTTGATCCACCATTTTATTCATGCCGCATCTATCAAATTTCCTGCATAGAAGCATTACAATTAAATATGCTGCCTCCTTATGCTGTGCTCACATGCTCTTGGACAAACAGTATATCCGAGTTGCCAAGTCATAAATTTCACTAATTCAGAAGTACAAGTTGGACAATTCTGATAAAACAAAGCTATCTGAATCGTCTTGAATTGTAATGTAGTGCTGACCTTTTACCTTGTTTAAAATTAAACATATACAGTACATTTTTGGTCCAAATTGCATTTGGAGCAATAGGATATGCTTTTAATACATTTGTTTTGCTCTTTATTTCTACATAAAATGCTAATTAATTGTTTTTCCTTTGCAGACTAAGTAACAAATCAGATAGATAGATAGATAGATAGATAGATAGATAGATAGATAGATAGATAGATAGATAGATAGATAGATAGATAGATAGATAGATAGATAGATAGATAGATAGATACTTTATTAATCCCAAGGGGAAAGTCACATACTCCAGCAGCATCATACTGATACAAAAAACAATATTAAATTAAAGATTGATAATAATGCAGGTAAAAACAAACAATAACTTTGTATAATGTTAAATGTTAACGTTTACCCACCCGGGTGGCATTGAAGAGTCGCATAGTTTGGAGGAGGAACAATCTCCTCAGTCTGTCAGTGGAGCAGGACAGTGACAGCAGTCTGTCGCTGAAGCTGCTCCTCTGTCTAGAGATGACACTGTTTAGTGGATGCAGTGGATTCTCCATAATTGATAGAAGCCTGCTTAGTGCCCATCGCTCTGCCACAGATGTCAAACTGTCCAGCTCCATGCCAACAATAGAGCCTGCCTTCCTCACCAGTTTGTCCAGGCGTGAGGCGTCTTTCTTCTTAATGCTGCCTCCCCACCACACCACCGCATAGAAGAGGGCACTCGCCACAACCATCTGATAGAACATCTGCAGCATCTTATTGCAGATGTTGAAGGACGCCAGCCTTTTAAGGAAGTATAACCGGCTCTGTCCTTTCTTACACAGAGCATCAGTATTGGCAGTCCAGTCTAATTTATCATCCAGCTGCACTCCCAGATATTTATAGGTCTGCACCATCTGCACACAGTCACCTCTGATGATCATGGGGTCCATGATGGGTTTGGGCCTCCTAAAATCCACCACCAGCTCCTTGGTTTTGCTGGTGTTCAGGTGTAGGTGGTTTGAGTCGCACCATTTAACAAAGTCATTGATTAGGTCCCTATACTCCTCCTCCTGCCCACTCCTGATGCAGCCCACGATAGCAGTGTCATCAGCAAACTTTTGCACGTGGCAGGACTCAGAGTTGTATTGGAAGTCCGATGTATATAGGCTGAACAGGATCGGAGAAAGTACAGTCCCTTGTGGCGCTCCTGTGTTGCTGACCACAATGTCAGACGTGCAGTTCCCAAGACGCACATACTGAGGTCTGTCTTTAAGATAGTCCACGATCCATGCCACCAGGTATGAATCTACTCCCATCTCTGTCAGCTTGTCCCTAAGGAGCAGAGGTTGGATTGTGTTGAAGGCACTAGAGAAGTCTAGAAACATAATTCTTACAGCACCACTGCCTCTGTCCAAGTGGGAGAGGGATCGGTGTAGCATATAGATGATGGCATCCTCCGCTCCCACCTTCTCCTGATATGCAAACTGCAGAGGGTCGAGGGCGTGTTGAACCTGTGGCCTCAGGTGGTGAAGCAGCAGCCTTTCCATGGTCTTCATCACATGTGATGTCAGAGCAACAGGCCGGAAGTCATTCAGCTCACTAGGATGTGATACCTTTGGGACTGGGGTGATGCAAGATGTTTTCCAAAGTCTCGGGACTCTCCCCTGTTCCAGGCTCAGGTTGAAGATGCACTGTACAGGACCCCCCAGCTCCGATGCACAGACCTTCAGCAGTCGTAGCGATACTCCATCTGGACCCGCTGCTTTGCTGGCACGAAGTCTCCTCAGCTCTCTGCTCACTTGCGCTGTTGTAATTATGGGTGGGGATGTCTCTCCTATGCTGGTATCAGCAGAAGGATGTGTGGAGGGTGCAATACTCCGAGGTGAGAGTGGGTTAGGGTGGTCAAACCTGTTAAAGAAGTTGTTCATTTGGTTTGCTCTCTTAACGTCTCTCTCGATGGTGGTACCCCGCTTCGAGCTGCAGCCAGTGATGATCTTCATCCCATCCCACACTTCCTTCATGCTGTTATTCTGCAACTTCTGCTCCAGCTTTCTCCTGTACTGCTCCTTCGCCACCCTGAGCTGGACTCGGAGTTCCTTCTGCACGCGCTTGAGCTCATGCTGATCACCACCTTTAAAAGCCCTTTTCTTCTGGTTCAAAAAGCCCTTGATGTCACTTGTAATCCATGGCTTGTTGTTAGCATAGCAGCGTACAGTTCTTACTGGAACTACAATGTCCATACAGAAGTTGATGTAGTCAGTAGTGCAGTCAACAACTTCCTCAATGTTCTCACTATGTGACCCCTGCAGGATATCCCAGTCTGTAGCTCCAAAACATTCTCTCGGAGCCTTCTCTGCCTCCGGGGTCCACTTCCTGAATGAACGTGTGGTTGTAGGTAGGACCCTCACTTTTGGTTTGTAGTGAGACTGAAGCAGAACCAGGTTATGATCTGCTTTCCCAAGTGCAGGCAGCGGCGTGGCGCTGTATGCGTCTTTAACGTTTGCATACAGTAAATCAATAGTCTTATTTCCCCGGGTGTTACAGTCCACATACTGGGAGATGGCAGGTAATGTTTTGTCCAGCGTCACATGGTTAAAGTCTCCAGCGATTAGCACAAGCACCTCAGGGTGCTGCATTTGTAACTTCGCAACAGCAGAATGGATGATGTCACTCGCTGTCTCCACGTCCGCCTGAGGAGGGATGTAAACGATGACAACAATGACGTGTCCAAACTCTCTGGGCAAGTAATAGGGACGCAAACTTACGGCCAACAGTTCGATGTCCCTGCAGCAAGTGGAGATTTTGACGTTAACATGTCCAGAGTTACACCACCGTGTATTAACATAGAGAGCGAGTCCTCCTCCTTTGTGCTTCCCGCAGGTACTTGCATCTCTGTCCGCTCTAACTGTGCTAAACCCGGGTAGCTCCACGTTAGAATCTGGGATGGTGTTAGTTAGCCAGGTTTCACAAAAGCACAACAAACTGCATTCTCTGTAGGTTCTGACATTTTTCACCAGCGCAGCCAGTTCATCGATCTTATTTGAGATTGAGTTCACATTTCCCAGAATCATAGAAGGCACCGAAGGCTTAAAACGCCACTTTCTCGCAAGCCACTTTATTTTTAGCTTAGTGCCGGCTCTGCTGCCACGATACCGCCTTCTTACCTCGTCGGGTAAATAGGGAACCACACCGGCATTTGTTCTCAGCGCTCGAAGTTGAGTACTTGAATAGACGAGTCTCTGCGTTTAAAAATCCATGCCCACGTTGTAAAAGTAAGTTTGTCCAGGGAACGAATCCACATAAAATAAAGTGATAGGAGTGATCAATAAAAAAAAGAGAAAAATAAAAGTAGAAAAGTACACATACACATACAGTCATACACGGAGCTGCTGAAAAGGCTGCCACTCACGGCGGCGCCTGAGTCATCCTTGAGTTTCTCCGAATAGTCCGACCAGAAACCCACATCAACACACTGAGGTTGGAAGGTGACAAAATTATAGCTTGGAACTGCAAATAGTCCAAGAGCACATGAACGCAGCATTATAGCTCTAGTGATACATTCTTAGTACAGCTTACATTCAAAAAATGAGAATTCTTATCTCAATCAGGACTTGGCCTACAAATATGGATGTAATTTCTGATTCAAGTACCAGATTCTAAATGTCTTATTGTAATTTAAACATCTGAAGAAAAACACAGAAAAATTGCAACTTTGGTATATGGATTTTTGCTGGAGCCTTTTCCTGACTTTTTTCTCTTTTTGTTTTTTTTTATTTAATGCTTACAGTTCAGGGAGCAGTGGTCTTTGCTGAGCTCCTGTCTGCAGTGAAGCGTTCACTGGCCCGCATATTGGTCATAATAGTCAGTCTAGGATATGGGATTGTCAAGTAAGTGTTTAGTATTTTTGTTATCTTTCACCATTCTTGTATCATGAAATCTTAACTACATGAGTCCTTGTGGCTACAGATTCCATATACCTAACTGAATGCTGTATGATTCAGTTGTTTTTATCATTATAACTTATTTATTTTTTCACCATCTATTCAAACTAGTATTTTCTTTTAAGTTTAAATATTTAAAACACTTGGGTTCATTAGATACCTAAAACTGTGTTTCTCCTTTTACAATATCCCAGGTTCAGGTTGACTGGGCCATAGACTTGACATTTCACTACCAAGACTAAGTCATTTTGGATATCTTCTTCCATCTGTTTTTTTCAAATATAATTTATTCATTTTAAGACTAATGAGAAACAAAGCCCATCTTGGGCTCAAGGATAAAAAAAAACAGTATTTGGCTGAAAAGAAAATATAACTGCTTTTAAGCAAGGTTAATATAGTTTTTCTTTTTTTCTACTAGTTTTATTTATTTAGTAACCAAAGTACCTGCTGTTGCCCAGGTATATTTTTGTAGAATGGGGGAAGGAAAGAAAGCAAAGGTTAACATGTTTTTCAAATGGTGACCCTGCTGTTATTGCTAGTTGTCCCATTCGTCACCCACACTGCTACTCTATCAAGGTCTCTGCTCTTGTGAGTCAAGTTGCTTGGTTGTAGCAACGGACACTGTCATGTCTGACTAGTCCTCATAGTTTAAGGTGGACAGTTCATAGTACTTAATTATGAAGAAAAGCTGAAAAAGAAGGAGTTCAATGACAACTCTTTGATTCTCCTTTGTGTTGTGCTGCACTTCCACTCTCTATCAAAGCTCACCCAACACTCCCTGTAAAAGTTCACAATACTCCATTTCACTTTACAGTAGATAGCAGCAGCGTGGCCAGGGTACATCATGTTAAGTTCTGCTCATTTTGTCTGCTATTCTGGCTTCAGTCTGTTTGGATGTTTCACTTGCCTTGAGCCAGCAGGTATCAAATATGTGTGCACAGGAAAAAAAATACTAGGACCCCTAGGGTCCCAGTTTGGTTTCCAAAATAGTCTGTCTTGTCTTTATAGTTCTAGGGAGCAGCTATGCAAAATTTGGTCCAGACCAGTCAAAGTGTGTAGGATTGTAAGTTTACAGTTGTGAGTGTGCAAAGCACAGAGTTTATTCTTGTATTATTATTTATTTATTAGTTATTGTATTATTTACAATAATTGAGTTAATAAAACTATTGTAATAAACCTGTATGTCTTTTTTCATACAAACAACTATAAACCTACCTTTGCCCACTCTTGTGTATACATATGATTATTACTGATCATACTTGGAAATTCTGTTAAGTTTTAGTTTTTCTTGATAATATATTTTTAATTTTAGTTTAGTTTTAATTTCACAAAAATTTGTTTTTTTTACCAGTTTAAAGACTTTTAAGCACTTTTGCCAAGCTACAAATAAACTTTATTTGTACTAAAGATACTGACAGCTTCATAATTATACAAGGTTTTTTTCACTTTACTACCAAACAAGCTTTTTAAATCTCAAGTCATTTTTCCTGCAAATACGAAGATAAGACTATAGGCTTATTAACACAGTAATAAATTCAACATTATTATTATTATTATTATTTACTAGTTGATTACCCAGTGGCTTCGCTCACTGAGTGCAAGGGAAAAAAATAAAATGTAGTCTATAAGTTATTAAACAGTAAAACATTAACATTTAAGAAGTAAAGATATATTGAACACTATTGGAGTGGTTTGGGGTAAACTACATTTTAAAGGCGCTATAACACAACAGGTAAGTAGTACTAACAGCAGCTAAAATGTATTTGGATTATCTCTCAGTAGTAGATCCCTTTTGAAAGGTGTTACACGACCGCTGTGATATAGAAATTACATTTTCTGTGTGATCATCCAAATTTCTGCCTGACAACCTTGCACTACGTGCCTGTGATTTACTTCTTAAAATAATTTATCACAAAAGGAACCTTGAATATTGCAGGGTTTTAGTGACCCGAACTCACCTTAAGGGACAGTAAGTAGTAGTGCAGTAATTTACAAACAGAGTCCTGCTTCGATGGCGCCGATTACACTCATTCTCAAAGATTCCCACTCTCCCAGGAGCTGACAGGGCACTTGAAGTGTCACAAACAGTGCGAGAAGAGAGGACTCTGCTCGAAACTGCGAAGCTCTCGACCCCGCAGAGCAGCCCGACATTCCGCGCCTCCCAGCGTCCACTTTGTTCTCACGCACATTGTTTACAGCTCGCTGCAGTTAAAAAGTAGAAAGACGCAAAGCTGTTTTCCTCATCTCTTCTACTATCAAGTACTGCCAACTAAAAAAAAAGTTACAATGTGGCAGTTTCCGCGACAGTCACGTGGACGAATAAATAAAACTTCTCTGTCAGAACGCGCCTGGCGGCGGACGGCTCAGCGCTGTAGTCCAGAGAGGAGGGCTGGGAGAGGACGACGCGGGATGCACTACGGCGTGTTTGTGTTTACTTCTTTTCAATATCAGTTAAATAACTCACACAAATAATAGCAATTCGTAAAGACGATATAAAAAATGGCGTCAACAAACGAAGTGATTAGTTCCTGTATTATAATATGTTCTGTGGTCATACATAATTGTCATATCGCGTGGTCATACGTAATTTCCGTTTCAAACGCGAAAAGAATTTTATATATATATATATAGTTTTAGCTGATGCCTTTATCCAAGGAGACTTACAACATGTGAGATACAATTAGTTATGTTTGTGTTACCAGTTGCAGCACAGGTAGGTGAAGTGACTTGCTCATGGTCACTCAGTATTAGTAGAGGAATTTGAGCCCACAACCTCAGGGTTTGACATTCAGAGCTTTAACTGCAATGCCACGCTGCAAGATAAGCCCCTTCTTGGGTGTAACTGACTGTCACTCATAGGTATCATTTGGCAGTGCTGACACTTGGACTAATCATCTTAACTCACCTGTATTGGCCACTACGTCTCTACATATCTGCTGCCCTCATGTATTCTAAGGCAGTCTTTTTAACAGTAGAATCCCTGAAGCCTACAAAAACATCATAGTGCCGGGCCACCTTAAATTCCTTTGCACCTCTTCATCAACGTCTTTGTTTTTCAAATGTGTCGATCAGCACTGGCAGCAGGCAGCCTGCTCACTCATCCCCCACCAACGCAGCTGAAGTTCTCCCAGCTCAAGTCTTGGTTATTTGGGTGTGAGGTGCTTGGAGTTGTAGAGGGTAAATAACATATTGTTATTTGGAATACATATATTTCATGTGTGTTCCATGTGTATAACGATCTGGGTAAATGTAGGATGACCGGAAATGTGAGGCAAGAAATGTTGAACACATAACTAAAACAGAAACTTTTTCACCTTACTGTAATAATGACAAAATGCCGACATGAAGAGTTTAATGTGTGAAGGCTAAAATCCAAATAGGGAGCTTAGACAACTTTGCTCATTTTGAACCTGTAGTGCACCATGACTTTTACGTATTCATGTGACATTTAACAGCTTTAGGCAGCTACCTTGGTCTTTTGCTTGCTGGATAGTGTTGTAGGACAATGAGTAGTTGTGAAAATGATATGTATTGTTATTGCTGACTAGCTGTGCTACCTGTCTAAGACAGACTGAAATCTAACTAATCCACGCCGACTTGAGCATTAATGTTTGCAGTGCACCGGTAATGCTTATGTTTCTGTTAGGTGCCATTTGTTACAGAATACATAAAAGAAGTGTTAATGTGTTTGTGATGCCATCTATTGGAATGACAAATGCAATGTACTTTATTGGTAAAATGTTTATGATGTGCCATCATTTGCAATGACAGAGATGCAGCAACCTGATGAGATACACAAATACACAGGTGGACTAGTCTTCTAGATGTCTATTCAGACAGGATGTCTTTATGGGGAGGTGGGGGTAACACCAGAACATCCCAGAGATTTTAGCTCTATCTGAATTCACCATCTTAGTCAGTTTTACCAACTTTTTATGATCTGCATGTTTGACGCATCTCTAAAGAATGAAGAAGTATTGCAACTACCACATAAAAATAACTCATAATTAAAGCAGCCCTATATAAATTAAATCTGTGACATCTCTTTGTAATTTATAAGTGATTTCAGATCCTGTGTGAATTGGTTGTGAACATTACTTTATTACATATTTTTGTCCAGAAAATGTCAGTCAGTCATTTTCTAACCTGCTTAGTCCTGAATAAAGTCAGGGGGTTCTAGAACTTATCCCAGCTAGCATAGGGCACATGGCAGGAACAAACCCTGGATAGGGTGCCAGTCCATCGCAGGGCGAACACACACACTAATCCATCTAACCTGCATGTCTTTGGACTGTGGGAGGAAATCTATGTAGACACGGAGAAAACATGCCAATGCAGGGAGGACCCAGGATGCAAAACCAGGTCTCGCTACTAATGTACCACCATGCTATAAAAGCAATGTTTCTGTGTAATCAAAGAATTGACTATAGAACCATTAAGCAGTAGAACTAATACGTTTTTCTTGTTAATGAATCAACGTTAACAAATCTATATCTTATCCTATATCCACACTACTACGTTTTCATTTAAAAATGGTCTCTTAAACAAAATCAGTCTCTGTCTACACTAGCATCTTCACATCATGTATAAAAGTATCCCAGTGGACACTAACACAACCTAAAACACACGTGATGTAGCCATTCGCCTACACTGGACATGTGCGCAAAGACAGAGAAATCCTTGAAGGAATGTTAACACAGTCAGCTGGGGGATTTACTGCAAAACTGAAGGCCATTAAATTATTTTCCCTTCACATGTGTATGCAGCATTCAAATTGTACAAAACGTAATTTAGATACATATACTGTAGACCATCAACACAAGTGCCATGTCCGCCATGTTCGAATATGCTTTTCTTCTGTTATGGGTGACCAGTCAGGGAATGAGATGTTGTAATGAGAAGGCTCCAATCAGCTATGTAAAAAACAGAAAAAAAATCAGAGCACAGTCAGAGTCTGAAATGGAGACTAACATCTGTGTTTTTACCAAAAATGAAGTCAGCTGTGTTACAACTTAAAAGATGTACAGTAATTCTCCCATGGAGTTACTCTCCTAGATTTTCTCTTGACAGTGTTGCACTGCAGTTTAGAAATCTGACTTGATACAAAGTTTTAACTTCATCTAGATACATAATAATAATAAATAGTAATAATAATAATTCTTTGCTTTTATATAGCGCTTTTCTCACTACTCAAAGTGCTCAGCAATTGCAGGTTAAGGGCCTTGCTTAAGGGCCAAACAGAGCAGGGTCCCTTTTGGCATTTACCGGATTCGAACCGGCAACCTTCCGATTGCCAGTTTGTGTCAGTTCAAATGCATTGAATAGAAGGTGTAAATCTGGAAGTTGATTATCTGTCTTCATTCTTGTTATTTTAATAATAACAAGCATACAATTTAAATAGTCTGCTTTGACCGTAATCCTATGCTAGTGTGATTAGGCATGTTTGCCTCCTGTAAAGCTAATCTTGTATTCTCTTTATTAAACAACACTGGTTCTGAGATTGCCCACGGTATATTCCCACAGACCCAGGCTGGGGACCACGGTACACCGGCTAGTTGCAGTAGGCCTGCTGTATTTGTTGTTTTCATCAGTAGAGGGAGTTCTGCGTGTGACTGAGGTAAGTGCTGCTTGCTTTTCTAATGTGAAAATATAAAATGACCAAGAAAGTTGCTGCAGCTTTAAACTGGGGCCATGAAATCTGATGAAGTGTGAAGAATTTTTAGCAGTGAAGCATGTACTAGCAGTTTTAATGTTAACAGATCACTTGGTTGAACAAATACTCAGTTTAGAAAAATAGTATGAGTATTTACTAAAATATATTCTATATTTTTTTTGTAATTATTTAATGTCAAGATATTATTTTTTACTTAATTTCGTTGTCTTGCAAAAATTTATAGACATTTAAAGTATTCAAGTATAGCTAGATGAAACAAATGACTAGCTATGTTACCTGTCAGAGAACCCTCAGCAGTCCTCCTACGACCTTCTTTGGTATTCTCATGTTTCTCAACCTCCCTTGGCATTTCCTTTTGTCTGCTTTTTGACTACCACCAATACCCACCATGAAAACAGTTGTTGTCTGCTCAGTCTCTCCAATCAGTACTGCTATAGCTTTGGAACTCCTTCGGAGGGTTCTCAGTTGCCTCCCTTACTAATTTTCTTCAGATTTTGTGGACAGTCTACTGTAGTTTTACTGTTTTCCATTTCTTAATGACTGACTTAACTACATATTCAGTGATGTGGATTTTTTCTTGTCGCTATACCCTGACTTGTACTATTCTGTCACCTTATCACAGAGTTGCCCGGAGTATTCTTTTGTTTTCATTGTGTATGTTAGACTACCATACTGACTCACTACAAGTTGGGCCTTGAACATACAGGGGTGTTTATACTCCAATCCATTAAAACCCTAGACAGGTGGTCTCCATTGAACTAATGATGTGATGTCTAAAAAAATCAGCTGCCCACAGTGATGATTTAGGAGCGTCATATTAAACGGGGTGAATTCTTACACGATTAATTATTTTCTGTCACTTTGACATTAAAGAGTCTTTTCCTGTTGATCAGTGTCAAAAAAGCCAAATTAAATCCACTTTGAGTCAATTCTGTATAACAATGAAATGTAAAAATGTCCAAGGGGGTGAATAGTTTTTACAGGCAATATATGTGTAATTCAGTATAGTAGTCTAATCAGTAATACATTGTAGATAACTGAATTGTATCTCGACTAACACACATTACTTATTTAGATATCAACAAATCACTTCAAAATGCATATTGACATACCTCCAAGTGTTAATCTGCTATAACTCCATTCTCTTTCAAGAGAATGCCTGGTTTGAATATCAAACTGATATGTCGTTCACTGAGCCCCTTTGCTATGAATACCTCACTGTTGTGTGATTAAAGACAATACAAGCAACACACTGAAGGATCAAAATGTAAGAACGTGATCTTGCTGGTTACACTGTGCCTGCTGTTTCTTAACAAATGTTTCTCCATGTGTTCTCTCAACAGAATTTTTACGGCACTGTGGCGTTGATTGCGAACCTCGCTCTCTCCCTCATTGATTCCTGTGTAATGTGGTGGATATCCTTTAGTCTCAGTTTTGTCTCAGAAGCACTGCAAAAATACTTGGCTGGGTTTGCTCCGGTCACGCAGTTAGTCAGCTCATGTCATTTCCTAAGCTGCTTAAGCCAGACCAGGGTCACAGGGGGTGCTGGAGCCTGTCCCATCTAGCATAGAGTGCAATGCAGGAACAAACCCTGGACAGGGCGCTAGTCCATCACAGGGTGAACACATGCACACCCACACACTAGGGCCAATTTAGCATCAATAGTCCTAACCTACATGTCGTTGGACAGTGGGAGGAAACTGGAGCACCCACCCGCAGACACTGGAGGACATGCAAACTCCACAAAGAGAGGAACCGGAACCCGAACCATGGTACCTTACTGTGAGGTAGCAGTGCCAATACTGTACTGCCCTGCTCTGGTAATGTACTGTTCAGATATTTGCCTTCTGAAGTGTTAAAAGAAAATGATGGTATTGCAAATGTATAGGAATGTGCTCAGAGTAAAATCATTCAGGTATATTTAAAGAACAGTTGTGTTAACTTGTTACTTTATAAACTAGCTGTACTATCCATTCAAGACCGGTTGAAATCCAAGTAATCAATGTAGACCTGAGCATTAATATTTGCAGTGCGCCATGCAATGCATCTGCCTCTGTCTCTGTTGTGCACCATTTGGCATGAGGGTCCTAAAAGCAGTGTTAATATCTGTGATGCGCCATGTGTTGTAATGTGAAATGCAATGCTTTTTATTACTAAAAATATTTGTGATGCTTCATCTTTTGGAACGACAGAGACACAACAGCCAGACAGACAGTTACCCTTTTATTAGGGAGGACACCTGTATGCCTGCTTATCCATGCAGTTATCTAATTAGACAATCACATGGCAGAAATAGGACAGAAATTATAATTAAAGTTAACATCAAACTTCAGAATGAACATTGGACATACAGACAGACAGACACTTGTCCTTTTATTAAGGTGGAAGTGCAGTCTTAACAGAATTCTCTATGTATTTTCTTTTGAAGTTCAGTACTACATAAATGTATATACAGTGAATTCAGAAACTGATACATTTGAAAACCTTTCTAAAAATGTCATTATGGGTAATTTGAGTGTAGATTGATGGGCAAAAATATCAAATTTCTCATTTTAAAATTAAATCTACAACACAATAAAATGTGCAGAAAGAACAGGGGTCTGAATCCTTTTGAATCCACTTTATGATCGGTAATGTTTTTGGAAACGTTCAGCTTATGTTATTTAGACAGCCAGTTGCTGATGAGTGTTTTGTCCTGTCACGTGTTGTTTTCCTTAAATAAGCCTTACATCTTCATGAGCTTGTCACAAACGATTAAGCTCCTCAAACTGCGCAGAAATGTAGTGAAGTTGACACTGTACCAGCACTTCACTAACACGCTTATTTTCTCAGTGCTAGGTAAGTATTGACTGCTGTTGATTTGCTAACATTTCATTTCAGCTGCAGTCTTCTTAATTACTGTATACTTTGAAGCAATTTTACTTTAAAGACGCACGTTCAAAGATTAATCTCAGTCAGTAGCAGTTATTGCTGTGAAATAAGAATGAGATGTTGTACTTTGCTATACGATATTACTTGACTTAAATGCTCTGCCACCATAATAGTGTAACCCAAATAAAGAGTGAAGATGAGGTTCACAACTGGAAAGATACTGGGCACCCCTTCATTCCTGATGCTGACAGCTGTGCACAGATAAATGCATAGAAAATCAGAAAACAACCCTTTTTTTGCCTTTCATCTATGAGCCGAATATTGCTTATGTACTCTATATTTTCTGCACTATCAATAACATATATGTATATGTATTTTTTGCCAGCCTCACTTATTTTCATCATTTGGACCACCAAAGAATTTAAACTGATGGACTGTCATTCGGTGAGTAGAGTGCCATTTTGTATGTTTGCATTGGCTTGTTAAATGAACTTTTTAAGCGGATGCCACATTACTTGACGTCTAGTTGTGGCGTATGTCAGATTTGCCGACCGCAGTGACTGATCTCCTCACTGGACTGTGTCAATTTAAATAACTGAAAATGGCTTCCCATGTCACATTTACTGACTAAGTGCCAACTGTCCAGCAGAATTTTGTTTGATCCTTTTTCTGACAGTCGGCAGCATGCTGCCCACTGTATAAAAGGAGAGTTCAGCCAGAGTCTCTGCCCTAATTCTTTCTTTTTTTTCATTCTGTCGTGAATTGTACAACACGAGACATCAGACAGTGGGTGCCGTCAGTTTGCAAAACCAAGTGGAGAACTTGTGTACGCCAAGGTTTGAGCTATCGTGAAAATGTGTGTGGCTTTACACCAAGTTTAGGTTTTATACATCACGATTTCAGCATGGAAACAGGAGTATGCAACATTTTGGTGCGTACGCACCGTTTATACATAAGGCCCCAGGTGTTCCTCAATTAAATCCCAGCAGCACTTCTGGTTGAGGCTCTGGAATTATCCCAGCGGCCCCTGATGGTGGCCACGTAACCCAACAGGCTTGAGCGTTACAGCCCCATGCTCGTGGCCCCGATGTAACCCAGGGTGGCTGTCCTTTCATGTCCCGGGGAATGGCATGCTCTTTTCTTGGTCCCCTGCACTCCCAGGCCCCGGCCGTCCATCACAATATCTGTATAAATAGTATTACTATATTGTCTTGTCCCTGCACTATTGTTCTTTTTATTTTTTTAATACTGTTTACTGCCCTGTTGCAGCTTCCCTTAGCTGTTTAATAGTGTGATTTAATTAACCTAAACCAAAAATTCATATCAGGGGTTCCATTCTAATAAATCAATTGTTTGAAAAAGAAAACTAATATCCTCTTTACCTCTTTTCAGGGCTGGCGGGATCTCTGGGTTGATGATGCTTTTTGGCGCCTTCTTTTCTCAACTATTCTCCTTGTCATTATGGTACTTTTCAGACCGTCTGCAAATAATCAAAGGTTTGTGCAGTTTTAAAATGATATAGTTACTGTGATATTGTGTATAATTGTAGTTTGTGCAATATCAGAGTATCTAGAAATTGTGCTCCCTACAGTCCATTTGTAAAGAAGTGAGAATTCTACACTGTGTGGGTGTGTTATTAATGTAATATTTCAATCCAATTAAAGAAAACAAAATATGAAAACTTAAGAATCTAGGAAGGTCATTCACAAAAAGTTTTACATTGGAGGATTTTTGATTTTTCTCTTTTTTGTTTGAGTGTGGTGCTCAAAACATACATTTTACATCAGAGCAATGTTTATATCATAAACCCCAGCAGTTGAAATAATGGAGGACAATACAAAATAAAATGTGCAGCAAAACCTCATCAAATTAGGCATACTTATTGTTTTTATATATTTTTTACACATTAGATTCCATGTTTGCTTGCCAATCAATGAGAACAACAAACAAGACGCGTTTTTCACTTCCTTCCTCCCTCCTACAGAACAGACTACTTGATCCTATTCAGTGAGGATTCAAGAAGGGCCACTCCACTGAGATGGCACTACTTACTGTTGTTGACACATGGCGGCTAGCTAAAGCTACCAACGTGTTGTCTGTCCTCGGTCTTCTAGATTGCTCCTCTGCTGGTCAACTGTCACATCCACTTTGCCACCCCTGCTCTCCTTAGAATCACCAGGACTGGCCTCGGGTCGTTTGAATCCTACCTCTTGGGTGGATCCTACTGTGTGTCCTGGCAAGGAGATATTTCAAGGGAGAGGCAGGCCAGCACAGAGGTACCTAACAATCGGTGCTGGGCCCTTTTCTCTTTTCCCTTTATATCGCCTCCTTAGGCCTTATCACCCAGTCCCATGGACTCTCATATCAATAATATGCTGTTGATATGCAGCTGCATCTTTTATTCACTCAAGAGAACCACATGGTATCAGCTAGCATCTCTGCATGTCCCACTGATATTTACTGCCTGGATGAAGGAGCACCATCTCCAGCTCAACCTGTCAAAGATGGACCTTTTTTTATTATCCCAGCTGTCCATCTGTTCGGCACCCCATCTCTGTTCAGCTTTATCACTAACACCCGCCAACAACCTTGGTGTGGTGATTGATGGCCAGCTCTCCTTCAGGTACCATGTTGTGACAGTCTGTCTGTCTTGTAGAATTCACTCCATACAATATCTGTAAGCTCAGAGCATATCTCACAGAATACGTAGCACAACTCCTTGTCCAGGCTTTGGTCTTGTCATATCTGGACTATTGCAACTTTCTGGTGGCAGGAACACTCGCATGTGTCACCACATGATTCATAGTGCAGCGGCACATCCGTTATTCAGTCAGACGAGGTGAGCACCTATCACTTCTCTCTTCGGATCACTACATTGGCTTCCTGTAGAGCTAAAAATGCCAAGGCCAGTACGTTATTGGGGTGTATTGGGATGTGATACAGGTGTTCTAAAAATGATACAGGTGTTCTAAAAAGGCTGACAATATTATGAACTGATTGAGCAAAGGTTAAACTGTCATTAATCATTACACAAATGGGAAAGCACTTTATCATATGACAAATAATGACATAAATGCAGTTGTCTCAATAGTGATTTCATTTAAATACAATTTTATTTCCAAAGAAGCAGATGTATGTTTTCTACAGATTCTGTGCTTGCCAGAGGGTAGGGCAAGCTGGACCCTTGTGAGAACATTTAGTTCTAATTCAGCATGAACAAACATAATAGTTAATTAATTATAACAGTGGTGGGGGAGGTCTAGATTTAAGTGAATGAGCACATTCTAATTAAGGTGGAAAGTATTCACTTTTTGATTCATTCAGCCTCTCATCTGGTTGACTGTTGTGATTATGCACTTTTATCTCAATGCTCGGCATCCACCTTAATAAAAGGCTACGTGTCTGTGCATCCGTCCAGTTGCTGTGTCTTTGTCATTCTAATAAATATTGCATCACAAACATTTTTAGTAATAAAATGCATTGCACTTGTCATTTCAACAGATGGTGCATCACAAACATTAACAATGCTTTTACCAATCCCATACCAGATGGCACATAACAGAGGCATATGCATTGCATGGTGCACTGTATACATTAACACTGAGGTCTACGTAGATCGCTTAGATTTCAACCCGTCTTAGATGGATAGCACACTCAGTACTTGCATAAACCAAACAAAAATTATGTGTGCACATATGTACAGTATGTATGTATTTGTGAGTGTGTGTGTGTGTGTATAATAAATGGTTGTGTGGTATACCTTTATTGGAAACCCCAAATTTTAAAATGATACAGAATCAGCAACTTGGGATTTGTGGTACTGGAAGTAAACATCAGCTTTCCTGTCAATCCCCCTCCTCTGAAACTCCATCATGTTTATTATTTCTTCACATTTGGAGTTTCCCTGGCCCCCACCCTTATTGCATTGGCGTGATCGGGATCTTAAAGACAAATGTTGCCCCGACGCAGTCAGAAATTGGAAGGACATGATTGGGACTTGATCAGGACAGGCGATGGGGGCTTCACGGGGTAACCCCAGTTCAACACAGTTTTAATACCACTAATCTAAATCTATTGGTTCTAAGGTTGTACAATTCGTGCTATCAAAAATAAAAGCAGTCCATAGAGCACCAGGGAGGCTGGAGTAAGATGGGGGTGTTTTGGAGTTGTGTTATACTCGTTTTGGAACTCTTTTGGTGCTAGTACTGAGGTGCAAAAGCTGGAACCGAAACTGAAGTCTAAATTTTTGTACTGATCCAACACTAGTACAGTATAATATAACATAAATGTGTACGCATACAAAACAGCAGAAAGAAAAGTTTAAGAACAAGCCCTTCAGCCCCTGTTTATTCTGATTCCTGTTCACTCAGTGTTTGAAGAACATGATTACGTCATGATTTCAAGGTCTCCCAGGTGCTACTTTCAACTGCAGTACTTGGTTACTTGCTCAAGGTGTCTAAGGTTGTCTATGTGAAAAAATGCTTTCTAAAATTGCGTTGCAATTTACGTTTAACATAGTTTTTCCTCTTCATTCTTGAACATAATGCTATTCATAAAGGTTATTCTTTTACTATATTTGATTTGTTAATTAACATCATCTGAATAAACTACTTAATAAATAAATATATGCAAATAAACTACATTGCCAACACGTATGTGGGCACCCCTCCAAATTATTAAGTTCAGGTATTTCGGCTGCACCTATTCTTGATAGGTTTAGCATATCAACCACACAGCCATGCAATCTCCATTAATGAACGTTGGGTCATACTGAAGAGCTCAGTTACATTAAAGTGGCACTGTCATAAGATGCCAGCTTTGCCACAAGTCAAATGTGTGAAATTTCTGCTCTGTAGGTCTGCCCCACTCAACTTCCAAGTACTATTGTTGTGAAGTGGGAATGTCGAGGAGCAACAACAGCTCAGCCTCAAAGTGGGAGACCCTGCAAACTCACTGAGTGGGTGTGTTGACACACAGAGCTCCTACTGTTTCCGTGGCCGAGCAGTAGCACACAAGCCTAAGATAACTATGCACAGTGCCAGGCTGGAGTGGTGGAAAGCATGCTGCCATTGGCCTCTGAGCAATGGAAACGTGTCCGCAGGAGTGATGAAGCACACTTCACTATCTGGCAGTCTGATGGAGAGATCTGGGTTTGGCAGATGCCAGGAGAATACTTTGGTGGAGGGGGAGGGGGTGGGTAATGGCATGGTTTAGACTAGTGCCCTTGGTTCCAGTGAAGTGTGCTGTTAATGCTACATCTCACAAAGACATTTTAGACAATTGTGATCTTCCAGCATTATGGGAACAGCTTGGGGAAGGCAGCATTAGTGTGCCTCTATGATCCATAAAGACATGGAGGAATTCTAGTGGCCTGCACAAAGCCCTGACATTGATCCTATCGAACACCTTTTGGATAAACTGTAGTGCGGATTACAAGCCAGGACTTCTTGTCCAGCATCTGTACCTGACCTAACAAATGTTCTCTTGGTGGAGTGGGCACAGTTCCCACAGACACACACTCCAGAATTTTGTGGAAAGAGAAGAGAGGAGGTAGTTATGAGAGGCCAACTCCATATGGTTTTGGAATGGCATCTCCTACAAGCCAATATAGGTATGATGGTCAGGTTTTCACAAACTTTTGGCCATACAGTGTACGACCAACTACACCATCTTCCAAATTTCCTTTACCCAAGATGTCACTTTTTGGCAAAATAATATTTTGCTAAAGCAGCAAGTGTGGTGTTTCTAATTTTCCCAGGGTAGAAAGTCTGTAGGGGTTGGCAGACATAAATTAGGCGTATCACATTGATCCCAACGAGAAATCCATTTGCAGTAGTAGCAAAACAGAACATAAAACATTCAAAAAAGAATAGTGCAAGACCCATAACTACACAATAATGATGATATAATAAGACAAGTGTCAGGAAAAGTGGTTAGAATTAAAGATTCTGTGCATTGTCCCAGAATCTCTTTGTGCTGCTGCTTTATCCAGGCTATCAAAAACTGTTTCTGTGCCCTACAGATTCTCTTACTCGCCACTGATCGATGAAGATGATGAAGACGATGATAGTGATGCTAAGGAGCCAATGCTAAATGAAGCCTTTGGTAAATATGTGTGTTCCCATTAATTAAGAGAGAGGCTAACGAAAGGTGGTATTGAACTACTTGAAGTGTTAATATTTAAAGTATTTAGAACTGCATGAGATAATTGTTCCATGGTCCTGAATTGGATTAAGCATTTTTAAGAATGTTACCTTGGGTATTTTCTAGTGTGGCAATTAAGTTCTGCAGAGTAATAAGCCTGAATAGACCCATGCCCTGCTGTGAAGTGCCTGGGATGCTGGTAGCAGGCTACTTTAGAACACTGAATTCATAAAAGTGGGAGAAGTGTGGGCGACTTAGTGGCACAGCTGGAAGAGACTGGATTTGAATTCACTATTTTAACATTGAACATAATTTTTCTTCTTTTAGAAGGAATGAAAATCAGAGGAGGGAAAAATGAAGCAAACGGTAACCTAAAAATGGCATTCAAGGAGGTTAGTACTGCTTCTTAATTTAAGAATGTACAGTGAGGAATTAGTCAGTGGAAATTCCTTCTAAATGCAGGCGTGTATGTCTCAGGATTTTTAGCTAGAACTAGACTTATCTGCAAGCTTTTCAGATGTCTGGATTACACAACAGATCTCTGCTGCATTTCAATTCAAAAAGTGCAGATAGTCTATGAATGCTTTATGAGAGAAGATCCCAGCAGAAGCCGAAACTAAAGAAGCAGACATAAATATTTAGACACACAGTGTACTGAAAAAACAAATGTAAATAATACTGTCTTCATTGTTGATAATTTTGTCTATGATATATATAATTTTTGCAGGAATCTTCTGACATTTAGTCAATACTTGATTGTGTTCATTCAAGTGAATGTCAAAGTCTAGTATGGAGTGCTGTACCACAGTGGTTTGGCACAGTCCTAGCTGTGACACAGGAGATGAACAAATTTAATATTCTCTAGGTACTTTTCTTAATATGTACTATAAAACAAAATGTGATGGTAGCTGATGTAAAGAAAAAAAATAAAATAATAATCTGAAGGAAAAGCTTAAGAGGATTCGGCTCAGTTCAGTTCTTTTTTGTATTGCACTCTTCCCTGATGTCACAGCACTCTGCATCTGCAAAGTTCTCCGGTAAAATGCAAGGCCAATTACTATGTACATGCAGCCACTTAAAGACACAGAAAATAAAGTAACATAAATGGAAACCAACATATCTGTCCATTAATAAATTGTTGAGGATGGAATGCAAGGGTACATGTTGTTGTAATGGTGAAACATTTTAGCCTTTCTTTCAAATAGGATGAAGATCTGAAGTGGGTAGAAGAGAATATCCCAACATCTATGGCAGATGTGTAAGTAACAAAACAAAACTAACAGAACAGCAAACACAAATAGACAGGCTGTTTAGTAAATAATATTGTCTTAGTGCTTTTCTTCTTCAGATTTTTATGTAAATGATTGTGCACCCTGCCCATTGTGACAAACTGAGACTATAAATCTGAGTCAGTGTACTGTAATTCAGGGGGTGGATGTCCACATCAATAAAAGGTTAGACTAGTCTTATAACACAGAGGAGCTATAGAGGAAAGTTCAGAGTGTTTTGTTTGTTTTTTCCCTTGGAATATTGTGCACCTTTAGTATGGATATTGACATTCATCACATCTTCTACAACTCTGTGATGGCCATTGCAGTGTTCTTTGTTGTGGTGAGCTGGGCCATTAACAGCACTTTAGAAGAGGCCCACCATATCCCCAAGCTAAAGGCAGGCTAAATTACGGGATGTATTCTCAGCCTGCTGGAGGTGGCAGCTATATTATGTTGATGTTTGTAAGACTTACCAGCAATGTTAAATGGGTTAATCTAGTCTCACTCTTGAAGATCAACACACACATACACATAACGATCCTATCCAGACAAAGACTTGAGTGGTGCCATTGCCAGTCACTCCATATTATTCTTCATAAAGTTCACTGTATAGCAACTAACAATCACCAGCCCTAAGAAACATGCTAGTATCATTGAAACACACATAAAGCCCAACACATTTGGTGATTTGCCACTTTCTTACCGAACCATGTCTTGCTTTTACTGCAGTTGTCCTAATTGATGAGCAACTCAATAGTTCTGATAAACCCTGTGGGCAAGAAAACAGTGATCTAACTCACCTTGGTAACCTCTTATTATTTCAGTCACACTAGAGAAAAGACAAAGTGTAGAAAATATAAAAGCAACATGGTACTTATTAATGTATAACAATACCAAATAGAAGAAAATATAAAAGAAAAGAAAATAGCAAAGTCTGCATATAAACTTAGAAAAGCTTACTGAAAATCAGTCCTGGGCGACTTTTGGTTTAGTGACCTGTGTTATTCATAGATTACATTTACATAGATTACATCCAGATCAGATGGTCTCTGACATTGCTTCCTATGTTGCTCTTCTGTCATTGTTTTTTCTACTTGTTTTGGTCCCTTGGGCGAGCCATATTTATGTTAAAATGCACATACGGGATTTCTGGACATGTGACACTGCACACATTTGATTGGCTGTCTTGTCCTGATGATGATGGACTCTGATCAAAGTGTTTGATCTTTTAAGTTCCTCCGCACTCCTTCCTTTCTCAAGCTCTAAGCTAATTCTGTATGACGTCCATCCATTCCCAGGATCTAAATTAATTAAAACAGGGGTTGTGGCATTGGTGATTATTTCCTATTCTCAGGTCATAAACTAATTGGAAAATAAACCAACTGGAACAAATGCATAAATTACTAGTATGATACAAAAGGATGCTTGCAATGCCAGTAATTAAAGTCCTGTAAATTCAATTCATCTTGGTTAATGTGAGCAAAATAATTTAAATTTAATATAAACAGTCTGCAGTTCAAAAATAGAAGATTTTCCATGCCAGGACACAAGCACAGGAGAAGAATGAAAACAAAAGTGGGGGCTGTCATGAACAATGTGGCACGTCCTCTTTGTAACACACTGAGGGCTTTCAGCAGAGGTGTGTCAAGTAACACGACTGCGGCTCCTTTATACCAACAGCAGTGTGCCTGTGTAGTGCCTGACTGTGACGGGGCTGCCCTTTTTAATCATTAGCTAAGTGACATGGTTTCTTTCTTCTGAGTAATTCTTGTATGTATTTGTTTGTTATAATCTTTATGGATGTATTTTATTTAATTATAAATTGGGCTTCTGTAAAAAGCCAAGAATTAGCATTGGGACAACTAAAGTTTGTTTGTTTATTTAGATAGAATAGATAGAATTTATTGTCATTATGCATACACACAACAAAATTTGTGTTGGTAGGACTCGGCTTCAAGGCAGAATACCTAAAATACACAGTACACTATAAATAATAAAATATAATAAATATAAAGGACAGCAGCGATAAGACAACATTAAGTCCAGACTTTTCCTGAGGTAGTACGCCTGCAGAGACCAGTGACCTGTGTGCGTGGGTCTGCAGGGGAGGAATACGAATGTGTGTGCATGTCTACACGGGGGCAGGTTAGGGGTAGATGTATGTGTGTGTATCTGCTGGTACGTGTTTTTATGTTTCTGCACCGCCTTCCCGAAGGCAGTGGTACAAACAGTCCATTTCCCGGATGGGTGAGATCCGCAGCTATACATTTGTCCCTCTTCTGCACCCTTCCAGCATATACAGAGTCCAGGTCTAGGAGAGGACTTCCCACAATCCCCTGTGCTGTTCTTGCCACCCGTGCCAAGTCCTTCCTGTCCTGTGCTGTGCAGCTGCCATACCACACTGTCCTGCTGTGATAGAGAATGAGTTCTATAGCGAATCTATAGAAGTTTGTGAGCAGCCGAGGGGAGAATCCAGCACGTCTCTTCTTCCTGAGAAAGAAAAGTCTTTGTTGGGCCTTCTTTACCAGGTGAGATGTGTTCAAAGACCAGGTCAGATCCGATGTGATGTGGATACCCAAGAACTTGATATTGTCCACACACATTACAGCCTCCTCATGTATGAATATAGGAGCGTGTTCTGTTCTTCTGGACCTCCTATATTTCACAGTGACCTCTTTGGTGTTGCTGGTGTTCAAGATGAGATTGTTGGCTGAGCATCATAGTGCTAGGTGTTGTATCCCCTCTCTGTAGTGAGTCTCTTTATTGTCTGATATGAGACCCACCACAGTCGTACCATCCGCAAACGTCAACAATATTTGTGGCATGGATGGCAGAGCAATCGTGCATGAATAACTTGAAGAGTGCTGGGCTGAGCACACAACCCTGTGGCGTGCCTGTGTTCAGAACCAGTTTGGAAGATGTACGATCTCAAATTCTAACCACCTGAGGCCTGTTGGTGAGAAAATCCCTAATCCAGAGACGCAACGATGTGGACATACCCAAATTATGAAGCTTTTGTACCAGCTTGTCTGGGATTACGGTGTTAAATGCTGAACTAAAATCAACGAATAGCATCCTAACATAAGTGTTAGGGCACTGCAGATGAGTCAGGGGTCTGTGAAGTGCTGTTGAGACGGCATCCTCTGTAGATCTGTTCCTCCTGTAGGCGAACTGATGGTTGTCAAATCAGCAGGGATGGCATCCTTGATGTACTTTAGGAGGATTCTCTCAAAGCACTTCATTATTACTGGGGTGAGAGCCACAAGGTGGTAATCATTAAGGCAGGTAACCGCTGATTTTTTAGGCACTGGCACAATAGTGGAGGATTTCATGCAGACAGGGACCATTGCAAGTTGTAGAGAAGTGTTGAAAATGTCCAGAAAGACTCCTGCCAATTAATCAGCACATAGTTTCAGTGTCTTACCCGACACCTTATCTGGTCCTGCAGCTCTGTTGGTGTTGATCCTCCTCAGGGAGGACCTCACTTGGTGTAGTTGCAGGACTAGAGGCTGATGCTGCTCCTCCAGCCAAGGGAGATGTACAGTCTCCCTGCTGCTAGATGCATCAAAGCGTGCAAAGAAACTGTTCAAGGTGTCAGGGAGACTAGGGTCATAGCTGACCTGCTGATTGCTGTGCTTATAATCCATAATGGTCTTTAAGCCTCTCCACATGTTCCGTGGGTCGTTGTTATCAAAATACTCCTTGATATGCTGTTTGTATCTGTATTTTGCCAAGTTTATTTCTTTTTTCAGTTCTTTTCGGGCTTTGCTATATGCCAGCCTGTCACCTGACCTATATGCAGCGTCCTAGGCTTTAAGCAGGGACCTCACCGTACTGTCCAGCCACGGTTTCTGATTTGGAAACACCCTAAAGGTCTTCGTGGGCAGGACAGCATCAGTACAGAACTGCACATAGGATAGGACAGAAGATATATACCCCTCTAGATCTGAGCCCTCTTTGAACACTCCCCAGTCAGTATGCTCAAAGCAGTCCTGTAATGCTGAAGATGCCTCCTCAGTCCATACCTGTACTGTTCTGGTAGTCGGTGTCATCTTGCAGATCATGGAAGTATAGGCTGGGATCAGCTCCACTGCGATGTTGTCTGACATTTCCAGATGTGGGGCTGTTACAGCCTTGTATGCTTCTGGGATGTTGCAATAAACTTGGTCCAGAATGCTATTGTCTCTAGTTGGAAAGTTTATGAATCCTCGAAATTTGGAAAGCACTGCTTCTAATTCTACATAATTAAAGTCACCAGCCACAATCACAGCCGGGTCTGGATTGGCATTCATTTGTCTGCTAATCGGGCAGTACAGTTCTTCCACTGCTAATTTAGCATTAGCTCGCGGTGGGATATAAACAGCCACTATCAGGATAAAGGATCTCTTACCGTCTTGAATGGTCTGCATTTCACTGCCAGATATTCCAAGTCGGGGGAGCAGTATGTTCCAATAATGTTTGTAGCTGTACACCAGGATTTATTAATGTACAGCGCCAGCCCTCCACCTTTACACTTAGCAGAAGCTGCAGTCCTGTCTGCCCGGAAAAAAGAGTGCGCCCCTCTAGCACCACCACAGCGTCTGGGATGTTATTATCCAGCCAGGTCTCGGTAATAATTGCCACACAGTTGTCCACCCTACGTGAGGCAATCCTCAGCCGAATCTTGTCCATCTTATTGGCGAGATACCTGGCATTAGTGAGGAAGAGACTGGGAAGAGCCGGTCTATATGGGTTAGCATGTAGTCTAGCATGTAGGCCGCTCCGTCTGCCCCGCTTTTGTTTACGGTGTCTCCTCCGCTTTCTAAGCCACAGAGGGGGGGATGGTGAAAGCCTCAGTAGTCCGCCATACCTCTGGTGGAATAAAGTCTAACCTTGGGGATGCGTGGAGCTCGTATCGCTTCCCTATATTCATTAAATCAGCCCGTCCATACTGGATTAACATTTCAAGTGATTTAACTAACAGTAAAAACGTAATTACAAATAAAACAAAGCCAAAAACCAAGAGCCACCGAGCTGCTGCGTGTGTCCGCGCCGCCATGAGATGAGAATTATTATTTGACTGATAGATCAAATTATATCTGTCTTTTTGTATCACTATCTACAGTATCTTATAGTGCTTTATGTGTCTATCAGATCTGCTGTTGTATCAGAATAACAGCTATGCATTCTTCTTCTTTTATGCTTTTTACACACTACTGGGCTCTAATATACCAAATTGGGCACATCACCTTAGTGAGTAAACTGTTGCAAATACAGAAGACAGTACAGTTTTTTTTACAAATACAGAAATATGTTTTGCTTGTTTATATTATTCTTTTTATGTGAGAGTATCGACAAAGTTGCCGTGATACAGTAATGGTTAGCACTGCCACTAAATTTAGCGTCTGTCCCAGTCACTGCTGGGTGTGTGTGTGTGTGCGCGCGTGTGTGTGTGTGTGTGTTTTGTTTTCTCTCGGTATTTTAAGTGTCCTCCCAAAATACATGTTTTGAGCAACTTTAAACTCTCCCCCATATGAGTTACCATCTCCTATTCTTTTCTTGTGCCCAATGTGCAAGTCTACCCAACAACCATAAACAGGATTAGCCAAGTTCAAAAATGGATGTGTGGATGGAGTATTGGAAAGTTAAATCACAAGCTGAGTCAGTTATAATAATTGAACCCCACATCTGCACATGCCAGGGGGCCCTGTCGTCTCCTGCTTTGAGACTGTGTGTTGTTTTTGCTTTGGTCATTTACAGTGTCATCGTATGGTTGTCTAGTAATTGTATTGCCTTCTGTTCCTTCTTTGGCTCTTGGGGTCTTTTATATCGGGGGTTTTCAAAGTCATTTCCCTTGTAGATGCAGCTTTTCATGCCCACCAGTTCTTTTAATTGGATTCCGCCTTAAATGAAGCAAGCTGTCATTTCCCATTTTCTGTTTTCTTTTGTTACTTAAGAAAAGACAAATTAATTATGCTAAATGCAGGGATTTCTGTGTCTCAAAACGGGATAAGAGATTTTTTTTCTTGCCGTTTTATATTTTGTGCTTTATTAATACTCAGGTTAATTAAGTCATTGTTTGTTAAAAAGCACAGACATGAATTTCACTAAAGAAGCCACTGCCATTTAGCATTCAGTGCATTCGGCTCCCGAGTCCACTGTGCTGCTCATTAACTGTCAGAATTTGTATACAATTAAGAAAGCAAACTCCACAGAAAAATGGGAATTTACAAGAAAAATGGCAAAACTGCACTAAGCATTTAAAACAGTGGCAAACACATTCTTCATTGTCACACCTCTGCACTTTTCTGAACTCAAAATAAGAAACGGAAAAACACAGCAACATTATTTAAAGGTAGAAATGACTCACTGATAGTGAAATTGCTTGGGATGAAAACCAGCAGCCACAGGGTGGCCCAAGAATGAACTTGAAAACCAATGTTTTATATTCTGAATATTTAACTTTGTGATTGGTTAAAAACTTTCAGCTGTGGTTTTTCTAGTATTTTGGATGCTTATGAACTGCTAACACCATCTAATCTTTATTTATTTTGGCAGGGCACTTCCCGTTATACTGGATGAGGAGGAGGTAAGCCCATTGTTTGGGGTAGGGGGGCTCGGAGAGTCATCACATTCTCAAGTGAACTGTGTTTTTTAAAAGAGGGATAAGGCAGTTTGAGAACTTAGGTGAAAGTGCTTAGTGTTTTCTGGACATGTGTGTTGTGCTAAACAAAGAGCAGTACTTTATGAACATATGCCATTAGGGTCACTGATTGAGGGGCAGCACTATCATTAGATTTTAATTGTACTGTACTAAGCATCAAAGTATGTAAGCTTTTAGAATTCATTGAATTTCTGCTTAAATTGTATCTAAAATGTGATCAGATTGTCGTCTTAGGAGGAAGGGGAAGTTGGGAGCGTGCACTGATATGCAGCACATTGTCGCATCCCACCACATGACGAACCACGGGTCAGATTATTTTTTTACAGTAGTTGAAGTGCCAATCCTGCCACCCCACATTTTCCCTTGCAAGTTGGAGGACCTGCTTGAAGGCTGGATGCAGTTTATTGTCATACCCAGGATGAAGCAATTGCAGGTTAAGGGCCTCATTTCTGGTGTTTACGGGAATCAAACTGATTGCCGCCACAGAGCCACCATACTGCCTAAGAGTTTCTTCTTAGTCATAAAAAAAAGATTGAGAACACAATATAACACAGAAAGGTTACACTCTTTCATTCATTTATTGATCAATATGATTGACTTACTGAAAGTCTTTGTCAGGGAATGTACTTCTGAGGCAGGGGTGTCAAATTCAGGTTCTGCAGGGCTACAGTGGATGCAGATTTTGGTTCCAGTCACTTTCTTCATTAGTATCCAGTTTGGCCGTAATTTTAGCTGACCTCAACAGAGAAAGAATAATGAGAAGCAATGAATACTAGTAGTACAAGACTAATACATTGCAAAGTGTAGCACTTTCAAAATTCCATCCATTAACAGCATTATGTTGTTCACACTCCAGGAAGATGAGCCAAAAAACATTGAATATTTTTTCATCAAAACAAAATGTAATTCTGTACAACAAAAATATGTAAATACCAAAACATTAACCAAAATCCAGCAGAGGAGGTGTGTCGAGTGTCCATGGCTGTGCTGCTGCATATTTAATACACGTCCTTCATGTGACGTCACAGTTGGGACAGGAGACGTGTGGTCTTTCTACCTACTTTTGCGATTTTATTCTGCTACTTGTGCATGAGAGGGTAGAATGTCAGGGCCTGATCTGCATGATCAGCATGCCCCTTGTGTTATTGTAGGCTGCCACAGTGCCAGGCTGAGTGATTTCCACATTTCCCCCTCAACACAAACATTGACAGTTGCCCCATTGTGAACGGGTGAACGCCTTTCTTATCCTTCCACTTGATTGCAGTCGTTTTGCCTTTTTTGCCCCACCAGGCATGCTGTGATGGTTCGGTCATACAGCTGTTTATTTACATGTGATTGTGCGTTTTGGTTGAAGGTTTCATCCCACACATGAATTTTGAGGAGTAGCAGAATGTGTAGAAAAATTCAGGTTTATGTTATGTATCCATAGAATGGCAACACAATACTGTCCCAACATTTATTCAGGATTAACTGTTTTTCCATGGAGAGATGCTCAGGGTTACTTAACTACAAGGAGGTCACTCAGTTTTCTAAAAAGTGGGAGGTTTGTGGTGGCAACCAGCTAAGGAGCCACCAGATGTAGCTTAGTCCAAATTGCAGATTACAGATTTTCTTTGGCGGTTTTGGAGGTGGTGGTCCCAAGTTCCTTTTAGGGCCCTGTCACATTATGCAACTTTTCCAGTGATCCGCAGTCATTGCCATCGTTTTCATAATCTTAGTGGATCTGGGGCGTTGTGTAGTCTGACATCCCCATCAACTTGTCTGTGACTCACCCAAATAAAATCAAAAGAGAGTTGGGCACCAGTGAATGCTCAGCCAGAAATACAATGTACCTAACACGGCACCGAGCAACAAGAAATGGAAACAGAAGAGAGGCTTATCTGGTTGATGTCACGTGGTTTATGTTCCCTGACAGAATGGGGCGGGTGAAGGAGCAAAACTCTCAGTGCCAGGAAAGCCTCCCCTGCCCACAGCCCTGCCATGGTCATCCTGATACTTTGGAAATGTCATTGCATAGGTATGTTACTTGGCATGCACTGCAGTGTCCAGTTATGCAGACAGACGACCTGAGGTGATAAGATCAAGACCTGCAGTCGTCAGGTTTGTCATCCCCCTCCTACATCCACTGGCTAGCTAGTCAGTCCACTGATCAGTAATAGCCTGATCTGCAGTCCTCCACCAAACTATACAAAGTGCACTTATCGACAACTTATCATGGTAAAGGCAGACGTCGGGATAAAGCAGAGAGTTCTTGATTGAGACAAAAGTGTCATCACAGACTTCAGAACAGAAGCGGGTTTCTTAAGGATGTGACAGGAGGGACGTAACATTTAGCACCTTTTGTATTGTTCATGGAGATGGCACAGTCTCACGGTTTTCTTTTTTTTCCCCACTTCAACAGGAGTTAATAAAAACCCAGCTGGAAAGATCAAAAATGGATTAAATGGAGAGGTCATTCACCCAGGGGAACGCTGCACCACTGCATTACAAAAAAAGTTTTGATATTGGCAGAAAAGAAAGACAATAATATTTACCAAAACTATGCAGTGGCAAGTGTTGCTGCCTGAAATAAGCTGATTCCTCTTATTTTCCAGATGTTTATCAGGGATTGGATGATGCAGGACTGAAAAGTGAAAAGCCATAGGTCATTCTCTGCTGTGCCATGCTGTATTGCATCTCCAATACACTGGCATAAAAGCCAATGTGGGAGGTGGTGTCCAAAACCTGAAACGTGGGGGAGAAGCAGCTGTGTCTTTGGCAATTTCTGTTTCTGTTTCTTTTTAAATATAAATATACTAAATGTGTACAGGCATTTTGGGGTACAGAGCGGCAATTTTGGCAGTGGTTAGCTGCGGTTCTGCCACATGGAACTTGAAATGACTGTTTTGCACAGCTCATCAAGGTCTTGGGTGGTATGTGGTGCGAATATTTGTACAGAGTTTTGTGAAATGGTGAACAAGGTGAAGAGGAATAAATAAATACACACTAAATTCCACTGTTCTCTGTTTGGAAAGTGTTCTTTTCTCAAAATGGGCTTTTGCTAATGTGTGCATTTAGGAGGAGGGTACGCTCATGTCCTTGATGCCATCTTCAGCTTCTCCTCCAAAAGGGACATCCTGTTTTCTTCATTTCTTTACAATACAGTATAAGAAAGCACCAACCATTAGCAGATGACCACCACAGTGCTCACCTTTAAGATGTGTGGTTTGCACTTTGTGTCCATTTGGTCAGTTGGTGCAGAATCACTTGCCATTTCCCTGCTGAGGTACTTACTGGACAGAAGGCTTACCTCTCAGTTCTTTATACCCGACTACAGCGGTCAGGCTTTCATGGTTCTCCACCATGACATTCTTTACCAGAGGCACAGAACACTATTCCTGTCAGAATGGAAAGAAAAGCTGGTCAATTTTTATTGAATATTTTCAACTGTGTTAAGAAATGGGCATGTTTGCCAAAATGTTTGTCTTGCTTCTTTTTCTCGAGTCTACACTTTATATTAAATTTTTTTCAAACCTGATTTGTTTCAGAATCATTGTTTTATTAAACTAAAAAGATGAGTAAACAAACTAAGTTGGTATTTTACCATCCCATACAAAGTAGTGTGTGGGCATCATCATCTGGGGCCTCGTGTATAAATGTTGCGTAAGCCCGTTTCCACGCTCACATCGTGATGTATAAAACCTGAACTGGGCGTAAAGCCACGCACATTTTCATGGTAGCACAAACCCTGGCGAACGCAAGTTCTCTGGCGGCACCCAGCGTCAAAGCAGTGCTACTGTTCTGTGTGGTTTTCTTTTCTTTTTCAGATCCACATCCCTGACGCGGCTTTATAAATACATTGAAATTAACCGTATATTGTTTATTAGTTTAATGCATCTGATTGTAATTAACCTGTAACAATAAAATTGTCCACAGAATGGTCAAACTATTCTAAATACTATAGCTGCTTTAGCGTTGTTACTCTCACTGCACCTTCTTCTTCTTCTCTCAGCTGCTCCTGTTAGGGGTTGCCACAGCGGATCATCTTTTTCCATATTACTGTCACTGCACCACTCGGAGTATTTATATCACTGTATCTGAGTGGGGAATCACAGATCTACAGCAGCCGATCGAAAAGAGAATTATCAGTATACAGCATCAAGCACTCGCTGCCTCAGCCATGCTGCCTATTTGAACTGCTCTCATACCACAAACGCTTCAGAGCCTTTCCTGTACGGACCTCGCGGTTCACAAACAGTTTCATCCCAAGAACTTTAAACGCACTCAATCAGTCCATCAAGTCTCCTGGTAGAACTGTTTGTACTTATAAGTACAGTTACCTCACTGTAAACTACAGTTATAATATTGCACAACCTGAGCCACTTTATAAAGTGCATATTTACAGATGATGACGATATCATTTTTAAAATGAAATGCACTAAAATGTTTATTACATTATACAGATAAAATGTTAACATCATTTAAATAATCTATATTGTTAATAATTAAACATGTGAGGACACGGTGGGGCAGCGATAGCGACGAGCTGGTGCTCCAATTGTTCCTGCCTCATGTTGTATTCTTGCTTGTGCTGGCGCAACACTGGAAAGACAAAGATGGATAGAATAATTAAACATGTACTGCGAAGATATTTCAATGTTCCTTAAAAGTTTTGAAGAATCGGCGTTCTAAGCTTACAGACGGTTTAACGTCTATTACACAGCTGATTGTGTGGCGATTGGGTATTTGGAGAAAGAAAAAGGACAGGAATTGGAGGTTAGTACATTTGACAGAGACAGAACTGCTGCAATAAATTATTTCTTTGAAGGTTGTGCATGGCGCAGCAAGCATCTTGCGTGAGGCAGGAACCGTCCCTGGACGGGGCGCCAGCTCGTCACTATCACTGCGCCACTGTGTTCCCATGTTTAATAACATGCTTTAACTCCTATCATCATGATAATGATATCACGTATACATCTCAGTATTTTAATTATTCAGAGAGCTGTAATATCACAAATGTAATAGATTCTGTGTCCATAGAGCACATATAAGATCAAATACAAAACAAAGCATTTAACATCCTACTTTAGTTACGATGCGATTTGAGACACTAGTAAATTAAATGATTTTAAGATGAAGTTTATGATGTTCTACTTCAATGACAAAATGAACTACGTGATTAAAGTGGAAATTTCAAGATTAAAGTTGACATTTCGAGTTTTTTTCTCACTGTGTCCCTTTTTTTTTTTCCCTCTGTACTCTAATAAGCTTTCATATGACACTCAGACGGTGGGCTACGACTCGCCTTTTCACGGCGACTTTGATATCTGACAACTTTTTTTATTTCAGGCACTGTGCGACTTTGTGAACTTGACCTTTCAACTTTCTCCGACACTCTGTCACTCGATCAACTTCCTTTTGTTGATCATATCACTGTTTAAACCAACAAATAGTACATTTTTCCTTGGCTCCACTTGGTATTCGCTGAAACGGTTTTTGCCATTGCCTTTTCACAGCACATTGAGGTTAACGGCTATTTATATTGATTTGCATATTCTAAGACGTGAAATTCTGGGAGGAGTTGGGGTGGGACAGCAGGCGCGTGCACGTGCGTTACTTTTCACTCTGACCGGGATTTATGGAGCGGAAGAATGTGGAAGTTGGCATTCGCACAGATTTATGCATCCGGAATTTTTTGTGTGTAAGCACATATCCGCTTTTGTCCGTACTCCATGTTTTAGTTTGAATTCTACGCACAGCGTTATACATGAGGCCCCTGGCCCTGTGTAAGATACCCACATAAAGTATTAGTAACAGCAGAAACAGTGACATTTATGTGCATGTTCAAAACTATATTTTATTTAATAGAAAACACAAATCAGCTTACCTTTTATTCAGTTATAGAGCCATAAAAACATATTTGCCTCCTTCCTGATTTCACTTATTTTTTTTCTTGTTCAATACACTTTGTTTCTAATCTTCAAACAAATTTAATGATACAAACGACCACCTGAGTAAACACAATACACTGTTTTTAAATCATCATTTGATTTACTGAAGGAAAAAAGTTCAACACCTGTATCACCCATGTGAGAAAGTAATTGCCCCCCTCACCCACCCAATGAACCAAATTTAAACGGTAATGCTCAAGCACTATTGGGTTATGCAGCAGGACAGCAAGCTGAAGTGCAACAGCAAGTCCAACTCAATGGCTAGCAAATGAAGGTTTTGGACTGGCTAACTTTAACCCTACTGAGATGTGGGCAGTTCATCCTCAAAAACTCTCCAGGATGGTTGAATTGAAACAATCCTGTAGCGATGAGTAGGCCAAAATCTCTCCCCAGTGATGCCAAACAATGTTCTCCTGTTACTGGAAGCATTTGGTTGCTGCTACAAATCAGGCTGGGGTGGGGCGTTTGCAGTTGTTTTCACAAATGATATAGATGCTGGCGAATAACATGCACTATATATCCAAAAGTATTGAGATACCTGCCTTTACACACACAAACTTTAATGATATCACACTCTTAATACATAGGCTTTAATATGGAGTTGGGTACCCTTTGCAGCTATAACAGCTTCAACTCTTCTGGGAAGGCTTTCCACAAGGTGTAGGAGAGTGTTTATTGGAATTTTTGACCATTCCCCCAGGAGCAGGCACTGATGTTGGACGAGAAGGTCTGGCTCACAGTCTCCACTCTAATTCATCCCAAAGGTATTCTATCGGGTTGAGGTCAGGGCTCTGTGCAGGCCAGTCATGTTACTCCACACCAAACTCACTCATCCATTTCTTTATAAACCTTGATTTGTGCACAGTCATGTTGGAACAGGAAGGGGCCATCCCCAAACTGTTCCCACAAAGTTGGGAGCATGAAATTGTCCAAAATGGTTACGTATGCTGAAGCATTAAGAATTCCTTTCACTGGAACTAAGGTGCCAAGCCCAACCCCTCAAAAACAACCCCACACCATAATCCAAATTTACACTTGGCACAGTGCAGTCAAGCAAGTACCGTTCTCCTGGCAACCGCCAAACCGAGACTTGTCCATCGGATTGCCCTCGGACTGTACGAATATCCAAGCAGTAAGGGCATCGATTTAGCAGACTCTCTCTTAAAAATTCAGTGCACAAACATGCTTCTGTCTTAGGCATTTCCAACACGGTTTTGAGGAGGATGCTGTTCTCGCTACACGGTGATGTTGGGTGCCTTTCACGTTCGCCTGATCTCACTCTGTGCAATTTCTTCTTGGGGGGCTATCTCAAGTCAAAGGAAATCGCTGCTACTCCCCTTGAAATGGGCGAATGAGTCATGTGAGTGTTCAGAAATCTTCTTGAAGAGTGTATCGCATCACCTTGAAGAAATCAGTTTTAGAACAGAGTGAAAAAAATCTGTTTTGTATACCCTTTCTTGTTTCGTAATGAAATTTATTTTATCTTGTACCTTTTTTGTAGAATAAATGTTTAAAATGTGGAATTTCTTTTTGGCTCACCCTGTAGAAGAGGTCAGGAAAAGAGGCAAAAACTTTTTCATGGCACAAAGTGTACAAAGCTCCTGAAAACTTTTCCTACTGTGCCTCACAGACTTCTTTGAAGGAAACGAGAATATAAAGGATATTTCAGTGTTGTACACACGATGTCTGGAATCCTCCTTGTGTTTGGAGAACTGTGTCACCTGTAATGAGCACAACCCTCACTTTCCTGCAAATTCACTGAGGGGTTCTTTTATTAGAAGAAGCAGGACGCATAGAAAGAAACCTCTCCCTCCACCATCAAGTTAAGACTGATACGTCCTCCATGACTAGTCTGCCACAAGTAGGCTTTCAATTTTTCTTATAACTGAACGGTACAATGCTCACTCAGCTTTAAACATGTTTTATGGGAGATCTGAACAACAAGGTGCCGAGTTCTTACATCCCCTCTGCTCCTTCAGCTCTGTTGTGGCTTTAACGCCAGCCACTTCTTCACAAATCCCTCACCACTCTCCTTCCTTTTCTATTAAGAAACACGATGTTTGGAAACTGCAGCACAGAACTGCAAAAAGTCAGCTGGACCCGATTGTGTCTCACCTGCAACAATCCAACACTGCCAGGCCGCTCGCTCCCCTCTTCACAGTCACCTTTGACCAGTCTCTTACACAGTCTATCATACCAGGTTGGTTTAAATCTTCTGTTATTGTTCCTGTTCCCAAAAGTGATGAAAGAATCTGTCTCAATGATTACAGGCTTATTGCTCTTACTTCAGTGCTAATGAAAATATCTGAACAACTTGTTCTAACCCATCTGAAGTCTGTTACTGCTAATGATCCTTCAGTTTGCATATTGAGCAAATAGATCTGTGGACGATGCCATCAACATGGGCCTTCATTTTGTGCTGGAGCTTCTGGACAGTGAAGAACTTCTGCTAGAATGGTTTTTTGAGTTCAGTTCAGCTTTTAACTCCATTGTCCCAGACTGGACTGAATCCTTCCATCTGTAAACAGATTTACAGTTTCTGGTAAAAAGGCTCAGCAGTGATTGTACTTCTTACACCAACTAAAGCAGCTAAGTATTTCCCATCTAATCCTAGTTCAATTTTACAAAGCCATAATTGTATATAATGTGTATAATCACATTCTCCATCATTGTCTGGTTTGGTTCAGGATCACTCACTCCAAATCGAAATTGCAGTGTGTTGTGAGGTCTGCTGAGAAAATAATTGGCTGTGCTCTTCCATCTGTGGCAGACCTGTAGATATCTCATGTCACTGACATGTTAAAAGCAGCACCACGGACTCTGCTCACCCAGCTCATCACTTATTCCAAAAACTCCCCTCTGGTAAACACTAAAGGTCAATTAAAACTAAAGCTAACAGACACCTCAATAGTGTCCCGGAGCCACAGCCCTCTCAGACCAGTAGCCTGACTTCTTCATACACCTATGAAGGGCTCTTCTGTGTATTTACATGTATGTGTGTGCATGTACTGTACATAATCTATACACTCACTTTCACATCATTTGTACATCTCCTTTACAATTGTACTATTCTACAACTTTGTAGTTTTTCTTTTTAACTTATGCTATTTGTTATTTGTATGTGATGTTATGTTCCATTATAAGCAGCTCCAAATCTACCAAGTCAAATTCCTGCACATAATAATAATAATAATAATTCATTACATTTATATAGCACTTTTCTCAGTACTCAAAGCGCTATCCACACAGGGAGGAACCGGGAAGCGAACCCACAATCTTCCACAGTCTCCTTAAGTACTGGCGAATAAAAGTGAATCCGATTCACACTGCATTAAGCCAACATCCTCCAAGAACTGGGAACAGTATGAATAGTCTCTTATTTCACTTGAGAAGGCTTTGTCACGCTACACAATGTTCATTTACAAAGTCTTGGCGAGTGGAGACAGTTGCTGTCAACTTTAATGTCATACATAGTTTGTCATTAAAGCAGAATGTCAACTAAAGTAGCATGTCCAATGCTTCATAACCTAAGTGTTCCCCAACCCAGTTGTTAATCGCTATGTGCTTCTTAAACGGGCTTTCTCTTACACCAATTGAACCGCATAGGCTGTGTTCACCACACAGAACACATTATATTCATAATAATACAGGTCTATGAACATTTCAGAATACTAAATAGTGTACTTGATATCACTTTCTTGATGAAATGCATTAAAGCATGTATTAAATTAAATGCGGGGGCACAGTGGCACAGCAGTGGCAGTGAGCTGGCTCCCCACCAAAGGATTGTTCCTGCCTCACACACGACACTTGCTGGGACAGGTACGACCCTGGATAGAATAATTTATTGCAGCAGTACTGTGTCTGTCAGACATACCAACCCCCAATTCCTGTCCTTTCATTTTCTTTCTCCATGTAACTAATCGCCACATTATAAGCGTCTGTAATAAATGTAAAACCACTGGTAAGGTTAGAACACAGATGCTTCAAAATCTTCATTATACGTTTAATTATTTCATCCAACCAAGGTCACGCCAGACCTGGAAAGCTCATCGCAGGATGAATACGAGCACACATACACACTATTAGTGGCAATTTTGCATCACCAAATCCCCTAACCTGCATGCCTTTGTAAGGAAACCAAAGCACACGGAGGAAACCTACCAGAAAAACAAACTCCAGGCAGGAAACACCCAGTATGTGACCCCCTTCTGCTGTACCACCATGCCCCCACGTTTAATTATTAACATTACCAGTCATTTAGCCCGTTACAATAACGGGCGCTAGAACAGTAGTGCATAAACATTAGTAGGAACAGTCTATATTAAATGGCAAGGGACTTTGACCTCATTCTTTTTGTTGGTCGTATTTTTCTTTCTTTCAGCCTTTCTTTTGTTGATGTTTACTTGCTGAGCTGACCGTTCTTCGTGTGCTGCCGCCGTGTATTGTGTGTCTTTAATTTTCAGTGACAGTAATACTGTCTTGTACGTCCGCTGGCTTGTACGTGCGTAAAATACCTTTAATTTTCTCTGCCGGTAATACAGGCGTGCGCGTCGGTAATATGCCTTTATTTTCCTCTGACAGTAATACTGGCTTGTATGTTGCTGTAATATGCGTCACTGTATTGTGTACCTTTAATTTCCTCTCGCAGTAATACTGGTTTGTATTTCCGCAAAACACCTGTAACTTTCTCTGACAGTAATATTGTGCATCGCACCGTGCCCCGCGCATGCGCACTTCACCAGAAGACACAAACACACGGACACCTGGACGCACAGGGATTTTATTAAAGAGGATACATTATTTAAATGAAGTTAACAATTTATCTGCAAAATGTAATATACTTACTTTAATGCATTTCATCGCAAAAATGATATCAAGTATACATCCTAGTATTCTAACAGCACACGGCTCCAAGAGGATAGCTCTTGGAAATCAAAATTGACTTAGAAGCCAGTCGTTGTCATGGGGCAAGAAATCATAGTGATCTGTAAAACTACACACTCTCTATTCTAGTTCTTCCATTTGCAATGTCTTCTTAACAATACTACAGCAGTCATGGTAGCTTGAATAGTTTGGCCATTCAGTGCACCATTACATTGTTACAGAATGATTACAATCAAATGCTTTAAATTTTTAAACAATATGCAATATTCATTTCAGTGTATTTGATAAAGCCCATAAAATGGATGTGAATATGTAGAAGAAAGGAAAACAACACAGAAACAGTAGCACTGCTTTGACACTAGGTGCTGCCCGCTTAACAAAACTGAGCATAAACATGTGTACGCATGGTGTGAGGCTGCTGTGAAAATGTGTGGGGCTTTATACCAAGTTTAATTTTTATACATCTCGATGTGATCATGGATATGGCCGTAGGCAACATTTTTGTGAGAATGCACTGTTTATACCCAAGGCCCCAAGGTTTGATAGTTTTTAGGGTTGGCTTGATTTTCCTCTGCAGGGTAGTGTACGCTGGGATGAGTGGCCGTGACAGACAGTCAGACAAGCCCAGACGTGAGACAGTTAGGGCTTTGTAAGCATGCTTTAAACTGGAATGGACACAGTCCAGCGTTATGGTTGGTGCTTCAACTACAATTCAGTGGAAAGGAGCTGGGAAAAGAAATCATAGGTAAAGGGCATTTTCCTGATAACAAAACACAACAAAAGCTTTTTTTTTCTTAATTATTATATTTCTTACAAAAACAGCAACAGCTTTCACAGATTTTCATTAAAAATACTGCTGCATGAATCACAGCGACTGAACATTTTAAACTTAATTTTCCAGAAAATGAAAGCAGTGAGCTAAGAGCTGACAGCTGAACAGTAACCCATACTAACAGTTTAACAGATGAGTTGATAATAAATGATCCTCAATTTAAAACTCTTTTGTGTATGCCTTATATCAGACTGAAGAAAGTACAGAAAGTAATTTCTTTCAACAGACAAAAACCAAACAACATAATATTGTGAAATGGCTAAATTAATTTTTTTTGTGCAGCACTTATTAGGATGTCATGCGTTTCCAACAATGTTTCCTAAAACACACCACAATTTTCCACTTATTTTAAAACTTGTTGCTTTTGCAAAACTTCAGACAAAACTCAGCTTTCCCAAACACTCCAGACCTATATCAGAAGTATCTCAAAACCAAATAACATTAAATAAAAACTTAAAGATTAAAAATACAGCTTTAAATGAAATGAAAGGGAAGAGTGTTGTGTAGAAATTCACAGAATACCGAGCATTGCATTGCCAAATTGAGAATGAACATTTTAAAAGCTGTTACCTCTGTGGGAAAAGTATTATTACTTACTTAAAAATAAGGGATTTAGAAAAAACAAAACTGTTTTCCAGGTTGATGAAAGGTTACAAGATAATAGTACACAGAATCTTCCTCTGTTTTAATTAGAAATTAAACAAGTGGCGTTGATGGTGTGTTGAACAGGTACTGGATGATGATTTGGACGGTGATGGATTTGGCAAAAAAAGAGAGAGACAGCAAGAAAACCCAATAAAAGTAAAATAAAAGCATGTATGAAATGAATGTTTTTTCTAAAAAAACATTTTTCTTAAATATGACATGTAAGGGATATAATGAAGAACTAAAACAAAGAGGTCACACAAGGGAGTATATAATGGCACAACCATTGCATGCAGTTACCCTACACTGCACCATTACTGTGACACAAACCATTTCTTTCTCCACACCCCAAAACTCGGAAACGTAAGCTTAATTCTGCACTGCTGCAAAAATATGCTGTTAGAAAGTGTATATTCAAATATATAAAAAGAATACACCCACTGAATTTCTAACAAGCTTAAAAACAGTTAAAAAATGATATAATAGCTGAACATAAGGAACATTCATTTAACAGTGAAACCGCTTTGCTAAAAACCACTTACACATCACCTGCAGGCCCAAGTCACTGTCAAATGTAGTTACCAATACAATACCAGTAGGACGGCAGCTAAAAGGCAGCCACTGGTTTAAATGATAGGCACCCTGCATACACTTAATTACATCCTTAGTAATACTGTTTACTTTTAGAACTACACAGATGGATACGTAAGTATATGGAGTTCCATCAAAATACTGTATCAAGAACATTAACAAAAAGTAGATCATGTGGGCTAGCCCTAGGCATGTTGAGAATTTATAAACTGCCACAATATACTGGAGATTGCGCAATTAAACCATTGACATTTTTCTTTCAGTATTTTTGTGCATCTGCGCTCTCACTCTGATGTAAAGCACATAGAAATGGTCTATCCGTTTGGGTCAAAAAACACAGGTGACCTTGGCACCTGCAGAAGTAACAGCAGCCCATTCCTGTTGCTTCAGGTAAACAGAGTCCATCAGGGATACTGGTCAGCTGTGCCCGTATCAAAGAGCGCTCCAGCTCACATCTGGTGGCCCCTCTCTCTTTTTGTTCCTTGCTAGGAAATCGGAAAGATCAGCAATTGGAAAATGTCTCTTTCAAAGCTCCCAATATGAGAGGAATGATAATGGCTTAGGGGTCCACCTTGCTTTCTTCTTCGGCATGTTTCTTCATGTGCTTTGGCACATCCTGTGAAGATGAGACACAATAATCTAATATTAATGTCAGAAATGAAAAGGCTTTCCATGAGTTATACTGTGAAGAACTGGGACTTATTACTTTGACAAACTGGACTGACTGTACACATTTTATTTGTTCAATTATAGTCTATTACAGTAAGAAATAGAAACTGAGATGGCAAAAGTGTAATATGGAGAAAATCAAAGCAGCAGGATGTGTATTCCAGCGAAGAAAAGTTGGATCTATAAATTGAAATAAGCCTCAGCTCAATCTGCTGACTGTCTTAATAAGCAAGTCAATTAATGTTATAAAACTGAATACGATAATATATACGATATGACAGGCAAAATGTTTTCAAATGGTAATACTGTAAAAAGGTTATACATTAAAAGATCATTGTTTCTGCACTGATGCCTTTTAGACCCCTTTGTAAGCTGCAAGAACAGGGACAATTTTTTTTTTTATATAAATAATGCTTCATTTTAGAACACAACTTTCTCAGGCAAATTAATGCATACCACAAATCTGAAAATATAACTGACTTAAAGGACACCACACTTATTATACTTTAAGCAAACCACAATGTGCAGACTAAAAAATGGAGTAAAGAGGGCTTCAAAATATTCTGACATACTGCCATGTATATATTTGTTAAGTATAAAGACAGTGAAATGAAAATGTCTATTTTTATGTATGACCAACAAATTGAACTATTTAATAAAAAGATTAATGAAACAAAACATGCAGAATGCTGTATTTTATTTCTGGGGGTTGCAACCACTGTCAGTGCAAACAGTTGCAGCACAAGTTTAGCAAAGCATATCACAGGAAATTAACTGTATAAAGTTTCATTCTTTGCAGGAAAAAGCTTACATCATCAACTACTAACTTTCATACAAGTTCAACTTGTACTGTATAATATGCAAAGACAGGAAATTTAATATGTGGCATAATTCTAAAATATTTAAGCAGTACAGCATGTAAGGGTAAGCATAAAATGTTACTCTGTACTTTATGTATTTCATCTCTTTGAAATATTTTTCAACTTGTCAATTAAACAACTAACCTCAACTATTCCAGGTTACTCCAGTTTGTCCGAAGTAACTGTATATAATCCCAAATGTCACAGGCAAAGAAGTACTATGGCTAACCCCTTTTAAGATTTAATTTATTAACATGACATTATTTCATCCTGTAGCCTCTCAGGGCATTTTCATCCTGGTGACAAACTGAGCCGGGCAGAAGAGATTTCTTTTTTCTGTAGCTACACATAACTAATTATCTACCAGCCACATTCAAAGCCAAGTCATGCGACTTTGTTTTGGTTAATAAGTTGAGAGAGCTTTTAGAGTAAAGTTGCTGCTGCTCAAACTAAGACCTATACGCTGCAGTAGTTCAGTATCAAAACAGGGTTCCTGCTGGGGCATCTCCCAGAGGATGTGTGCTAGGAATGGCTATTTAGGAGAAGAGCCAAGGCAGGCTAATCTGGTTATAGGCTTATCTTTTGAGTTACGTTGAGCTCATTTCCATTGTGACCCTCACCGAGTTCAAGTTCAATTTAAAAGTTAATGTCATGAATGCACAGTACAGTGAGATTGTTACTTAATTGTCTCTCACAAACTAGAGACAGAAATACAATACTAACAACAGACAAAAAATTACAACACAGTACATATATATAGGAATAACCATTATTTACACCTGTGCTGTTATCAATCTCAGCAGCTATTCAGCAGCCTTCTGACCTAAAAATAAAAGCTGCCCCTAATCTAGCGGTACAAGTTCTAATGCCCAGGACACCATATGGTTAAAACAGTTGAATACTGTTAATATAACATATAGCTGAACATATTCAGTACCATGTTTGAAGAAAAGTACAAAAAAAGATAAACACACACACACGAACACATCTACTTTTAATCATGTACTGAGATTCTTTCTCAACTCCAGTTTTCTAAAGATTTTCTTCACTTCTTAATGTTTTGTACTACTATATTGCTGAAAGGCACTGACCTGTTTTGACCAATTCTTAGCAGTAAAGACACCGTCACAGTTCTTCCATTTGCATTTCAGCATCTGGAAGTTTGGGCTGATGTGGTCCGTTAGAAGATGGTGAATCAAATGCTGCACCACTCCAAAAATGAAGGAGCATCCATGCCACTGACAAAGAAGTATAATAACAGTGAAAAAAAAAAAAGAACACAAATAACTGACTGCTGTGGAAATGTCTATGAACAGAAACCATTGGGCTAAGGAACAAGAAAGATATCTGGCCAAGGTCTGTATAATCTACATACAGATCTTGACATTCCAGAGATTTGTTTATTAATTTTTTGAACCTGCTCATTACATAACTGGGAGGCAAAGAGCTAGGACCCATAAAGATAAAATTAAATGCAAGGCAGGAAGCCAACCAAACAAAACTAGGCAGGATGCCAGACTACTGCATGAAGTACAGTCTATTCACAAATATATACAGTAATCTCTCGCTATATCGCACTTCGACTTTCGCGGCTTCACTCTATCGCTGATTTTATATGTAAGCATATCTAAATATATAACACGGATTTTTTTGCTGCTTCACGGGTTTCTGCGGACAATGGGTCTTTTTACTTCTGGTACATGCTTCCTCAGTTGGTTTGCCCAGTTGATTTCATACAAGAGATGCTATTGGCGGATGACTGAGAAGCTACCTAATCAGAGCACACAGTTAAGTTCCTGTGTGCTGATTGGCTCAGCGACGGGGTGCTGCATTAACCAGGAAGTCTCATCTCACTCATTCAGCATTAACGTGCTCCTGCTACTGCTTCAGGGGCCGTGTCCAAGCGCCAACAGAAGATGCAAATGATTGAAGAAAAGGTAAAAGTTTTGGATATGTTGAAGGAAGGGAACAGCTACACAGCTGCAGGACACCATTACGGCATCAATGAGTTCACGATTCATTTTATTTAAAAAGGAGGAAAAGCATATAAGATCTACGGCCGCAGTGTCCTTTAACCAGGGCGCAAAACGAGTTGCAAGTGGACGTGATAAGGCAGTAGTCTGGATGGAATCTGCTTTAGGGATTTGGATTGAAGAGTGCTGGAAGAAGAACAACGGCGGTGCTACACAGTCGCCTGAAGAGGCTCCTTTAGAAGAGCTGTAACGCTATCCTTTGTTGTGCAGTAAAATTAAACTCATCGTTATCGGACAAGTCGTCGTGTCATTGTTGGTGAGTAACCATAATTAATTATCTACTTACAGTACTTATTACATGTACATAGTTTAGTGTCACTGTACACACATTTTACTGTATACAATTTTTCTTGCATTGTACGTATTTATTGCTGGTGGCCTGTCTGTCGTAATGGCTGTAACATATGTGATATCGGAGACGCTCGATATCTTTAAAATAATATTTAGGTTTTACTGTATATAAACTGTGTTTACATACATAATTTCAACAAATCTTACCTAATATCTAAGAGAATACAAAGGGTTTATGCTGTATAATTGTGCGGGAAATGTTTATAATAGTGTGGGAGAGTTTATAAGGGCTTAAAATATATAAAAAGAACCATATGAACATATGGTTTCTACTTCGCGGATTTTCACCTTTCGCGGGGGATTCTGGAACGCAACCCCCACGATGGAGGAGGGATTACTGTACATACTCTCATGACATTGTGCCAGTACAAAGTTGGCAATTTATCTATTTTGCAGGTCTTTGGAAAGTGGGAGAAAATTAGAAAACCCAGGACTCTTCAGGGGTAATGTGGCAGAGCTCAGTATACAACCTGTAGCATTACTCTGCCGTACTGCCACCAAATACAATACATACACTTACCCTTTTTTTGAAATTCAGATCTTTAAAACTAATTTGCTACTGTTGTGTTTTTTTGAAGATGTTAAGGTTTTGTCATCAGTCTCAAGTTATGTTGAAACTGTAAACTTTAAAGTAATGATAAAACAAGACATAGACTACTTTGTGTGGCTCTCTGTTTCTGTGGGGTGAAGACAGAAATTCAAGAATTGACTACACCAGATCTGTTTTACAAAGTAGTTTTATCTGTTGTACATGGAGAAAAATGTCTACAGTTAAATTATTGTTAAGAATGCTCTATAAAAAGGGGCATTATATATTAATGAATACAAATTTATCAGAAGAAAATGTGGTCATCCTTGGAGAGTAGTTACCCAAAATATGCACATTAATGACACAAGACCACCATATCATACATAATTCAGCAACCCTGATAAATTTAATGTAGGTTTTCATTAAGTAAAGCTTTGACAAAGATGTAATTCTAGAACAAGGTGATGATTTTGCCCCATTAATGACATTCTAACTCAATGTCCAATCAGCTACGATAACAATTTTACAGATATAAATAACTTCATTCTTGAAAACTGATGAAGTATATCTGTAAAGAACCGGATGTCCCGAGTGTTTAGGAGGAATAACCACTGGGTTTGGTAGTCAAAATTTGCTAAAATAAATCTAGCCAGAGGCATTTTCTACTTTGTTGGGACAGTATAAGGTATCACCTGCTACTGTAAACAAATCACAAACTTGTATGGTAAATAAAATATGCAGAAGCATGACTACAGTATCAACCAGCCTTTATCCTCTAGCAGTCTTGCTGTCCACATACGTTACCCATGTTATTGCAATGTTATTGTGAAAATAACCTTTAATCTTGCTTAATAATGGCCCCTAAAAGGCCAAAGTACAAACAGTGATGCTGGCAGTTGTTCAAAACCTAAGAGAAGTAGAAAAGTGCTTCTCAGTGAAAACAAAGAACGGGTAAGCTGGTGAGTACCCCCAATAGGCTAAGATATTTTTTGAGAGAGAGAAAGCACACAAGTAAAATAATGTATTTTATTATTACTTAATGCTGGTAATGTCTTATTTTACATGATTTTTTTTAATCAAATAACAATCCATACAAGCAAGTCAAGTTTAACAAAATTAGGTTCGAAACTAAATCAACCGCACCCAAGAGAGAGCTAGGCCAGCAGAGAAAAACTTTAACAACAGTAAAAAACAACTAAATAAATTAATAAAAATAAACAGAGGGTAAAGAAACCACTTCAGTTTAAGTGCTTATTCTAAAATGGTATTGATTAGATTCTGCCAAGTTTGAAAAAGTTTTATACAGATCTTCTAAGTTAGAATTTGACTTTTTCCAATTTTAGATAATATATAACATTAGTTACCCACTGACAGGAGGAATGCTAAGTCTACGTGCCAATAGTGAAGTAAAGGCAATCACAGTTTTGTTTGTCCTTCTGGCCTTCATGACCATCATCATCAAATTCTTCCATGAGAACCCTGAATACAATGACTGACTGAGGTAATTTATGTTAGGTAGAATGCCTAGAGGGGGCTGGCTGGTCTTGTGGCCTCAGAACCCCTGCAGATTTTATTTTTTTCACCAGCAATCTGGAATTTTTTTTTGTTTTTTTCTGTCCTCCCTGGCCATCGGACCTTACTTTTATTCTATGTTAATTAGTGTTCCCTAACTTTAATTATTTATCTTGTATTTTTTCTCTTTCTTCGTCATGTAAAGCACTTTGAGCTACACTGTTTGTATAAAAATGTGCTCTAGAAATAAATGTTGTTCACTTTAAGCCCATCTGGAAGTACACCAAACACAGCTGCTAGTGGATTAGGAGGGATTGTGACTCCAAGGCTGTCTGAAAGGCATTTAAAGATTTTGGTCCAGAATTATGTTAATTTGGTGCAGGCCCAAAACATGTGACCCAGTGAGGCTGGAACTTGATTACAACGTTCGCAGGTTGGATCTTGCCCTGGAAACATTTTGGACAATTTTAAACGAGACAGATGCGCTCGATATATAATTTTAAGTTGGATAATTAATTGTATGCTTTGCTCATATGGATCTCAAGTGAATTCTATACATTGCTACCTTCCACTCCTTTTCTGAGATGTTCAAGTGAGAGATCCTTTTCCCACTGTACTCTGGGATCTTTGAAAGTGAGAGACTTTAAAATGTTTTTATATATTACAGAAATGCTGTCTGAGTCCCCGAAACTGATCAATATTATTTCCAGAATAGAGGTAGGTGGGAGGTGAGGGAAATTGGGCAGGTTTTGATTCATTAAGTTTCTAATTTGAAGGTAGTGAAAGAAATGTGTTGCTGGAAAGTTAAATTTCGAGCATAATTCGTAGGATGCGAAGACACTGTCTATGTACAGACCTCTGAGTAATTTAATCCCGAATGTTTTCCAGACATTAAAAACTGCGTATATTTGAGAAGGTGGAAAAAGGTGGTTCTCATGCAGAGGTGCCACAGATAAAAGCTTCTCTATCTTGAAATACTTCCTACATTTGTTCTCTTATTCTGAGTGAGTGAAGCACAATTGGGGTGTTAGTGTATTGGTGATGACTTGCACTTATTGGGGTACAAAGCAAGGAATATAAAGAAGTATTGCAGGATTTTATTTCTATTGAGGACCAAGCCTGTGTCTGTTCAACTGTTTGTGTCAATGTCCAAGTTTTTATAGCTTGTATATTCGCCGCCCAGTAAAAAAAATTGAAAGTTAGGTAGAGCCATGCCACAACTGCCTTAGGTCTTTGTAGGGCTGCTCTTTGGATGTGTGGATGTTTTGAATTCCAAATAAACGAGGTTATGATTGAATCTAATTTCTCAGAAAATGATTTATTGATGTATATTGGAATGTTTTGAACTGTAATAAGTCTTTATTTTGCTTAGGAAAGACAGTAATTAAGGCTTGAAGAAAAGTTTGAGTTATAATTTTATTGTCTCTACCTTCTGTAAATGTTGCTAATAAAAGGGGAGATAGCTTAATTGCTATTTTATAAAACTCAGCAGGTTAGCCATCAGGGCCTGCTGCTTTACCATTCTGAAGTGAATATATAGCATAAAGTAATACTGATAGTGCCAGAAATGTATCCAATTCCTCTGCACTGGGAGTATCTAGTTGTGGTATTTGTAATGCATCCAGAAATGCATTTGGTTGTGTTTCGTCTTCTTTAAACTGAGTAGAATATCAGGACTTGTAGTAGTCTCTAAATGCGTGCATTATATTTTTATGGTAAATGATTTTATCTCCGTCTGTGTTGGTAATTGCTGGGATTGCATTGCGAACTTCCTGCTTGTGGATTTTTTGAGCTAAAATCTTATTAGCTTTCTCTCTGTGTTTATAATAATGATGTCTTGATTTAAAAATGAGTTGTTCTGTTTCTTTAGCTGTCGAGAGGTTGAGTTCTGAATGCAGAGCCTGTCTTTTCCTATGAAGTGCTTCATTTGGACACCTGTAATGTTTTTGATCTATTATGGTAATTTCACTGATTAGCTCTGATACCTTCTTGGTTTCCAATTTATTTTTGTGGGTAAGGTAAGAGATAATCTGTCCTCTTAAGAAAGCCTTCACAGCGTCCCAGAGTATTCCTGCTGAAACCTCTGAGGATGTATTTGTCTTAAAAAAAAAGAAATCGATTTGCTTGGATATATATTCTGTACAGTTCTCATCTGCTAATAAAAGTGGGTTAAGACTCCATCTGCAAGATGAATATATAGGGCATAGTGATTTTAGCACCATGATTTTTAGCTCAAAGGGGCATGGTCGGAGATAGCAATAGCATTGTACTTACAAGATTTAATCGAAGGCAAAAAATTATCTATAAAAAATAATCAATTCTTGAGCAGCATTGATGTACTGGTGAGTAGAAGGAATATGCTCTTGAATTTGGGTTTAGAAATCTCCAGGGGTCTGATAAGTTATGATCAGTTACAAACTGTGTAATTGTTTTTGCAGTGTTAGACGTCATCTCCCCGAGGCATGAGCCCTATCTAGGTCTGGATTTAAAACACAATTTAAGCCCCCAGCTATTATAATTTTATGAGTGTTCAGACTAGGAATGGATGCAAATACATTTTGGATGAAGTCCTTATCATCCACATTGGATGAACAGATATTTATCAAAATCACGTTACAGTTTAAATAGATTACCCATAACAATCACATATCCCCCTTCAGGATCAGATACTACATCTGTCACTACAAATGAGATTGTTCTATGTATAAAAATTCTCACACCTCTAGTTCTCTAGAGTCTCTGTGCAGCTGAAACTGGTCCTTTCTTAATAAGTGGGTCTCCTGTAAAAATACTATTTTAGCATTTAGACCTGTTAGGTGAGAGAATACGTTCTCTCTCTTTAATTCGTGATTCAGCCCTTTAACATTCCAGCTCCCAAAGTTAACTGTTTGGTCATGAAGATATTTCTTCTGAACTTTTGTTGTCATTTTGTAGTCTTAAGATAAGACAGCTTTGACCTTAATTTCCAGCTTTCCCCTGAGTTACTGCCATGAAGCCTAAAGTTACGTTGGCACTTACTATGTTATTTTACATGATTTTTCAATTACACTTTATCAAAGTTATGTATGTAAACAAAAAACGACTGATATATAGGGTTTGCTATTCTCTGTGGTTTCAGGAATCTGCAGTAGGTCTTGGAAGGTATCACCCATGGATATGGAAGTTCTACTGTATGCATCCTGCCATTCATTCACTTTGATGCCACTTGTACAGTATTTAGTATCGTACAGAAGCAAATTAAATGACACTTAACTACCAGAAGTCATTATTAAAAAAAAAAAAAATCGTGCACAAAGTTTGCCTGCTTCTCATAACGTGACACTCTAAATTATTCACTCCTATACTCCAAAAGCAGTTACAACAATCCATCTGTAAAGCCACAGGTATCAGTGGTAAAAATTCTCTCATTAACTTATTCACCTTGCTGTTCAAATGCACACCCATAACTACACATAGCGCACAACCCATGATAAGCAAAACAGCTCTTAACTCTTTGAGCACTGCCATGTCCATTAGGCAGCATGCTATTGGATGAAGTGTTGAGCACAACTGCACTATAAAATCAGCGCTTTGTTGGTAAATGTGACAAGGGCAGCAATTTTCAGTTGTATAATTTGGCATAATGGTGTGAGGAGAGCACTGACTTCAGACAGCAAATATGATATGCCCCACTACAAAAAGTTATAAAATGTGACATCGGTTTTAGTGTCTTTACTGCTTTAACCCCTTAACCGCCCTCTGCCGGATATATCCGGCACCGTTGTTTTATTGCTAACGCCATACTGCCGGAATTATCCGGCACATTTGCCTGTGGTTATATGAATGCCTGGCAAGTAGTATAACTGACGGTTTGGCGTGGGTATTATTACTACGTTGTATTTCGACAAGTCTGTGGTTGTTTTGGCCGGTCATGTGACGTGATTCGCATGTAACAGCTGTGAATATGGCGAAACGTAAACTGACTTCAAGTGAGGCTTTGCAGGCGATTTTGGACAGTTCTGATCATGATTGTAGCAGTTCTGAAGAAGATTTTAGCGACAGTGATGAGCAGCAACGTGCGCTGCATGATACTGTGAATGAAGACGCATCAGATGACGGCGCTGAGTGGGTGTATCTCCAGCATCTCAGCTGGGCTGCTGCCCGTGGTGAACTACCTTTTCTGCATTCGTTTGAGGGAACGTGTGGCTTTATTGTTGATGTAAACAATTACACTGCTGAGCAGTTTTATGAGCTGTTTGTGTCACCTGATTTGATCAGACATTTTGTTCATCAGACAAATCTGTATGCAGCACAGTTTATTGAGAAAAATCCCAATTTACCTCCACATTCCCGTGTTCGTGCTTGGTTTGACACTGATGAAAACGAAATGAAAAAATTCATTGGGATTTTGATGTTGATGGGAATAATCAGAAAACCAGATATTGAGATGTACTGGTCTACAGATCCTATGTATGCAACACCTATTTTTGCAGCTGTCATGACACGTAACCGATTCTCTTTGCTGCTGAAATTCTTTCATTTGAATGACAACAGAAACGAGCCAGATAAGAAAGATCCAAACCGCGACCACTTGTTCAAGCTACGTCCTTTGATTGATCATTTATTTGAAGCATTTCAGTTGCCCTACATGCCAGGACCGTCAGTTGCAGTTGATGAAAGTTTATTGTCGTGGAAGGGCCGCTTACAGTTTCGACAGTATCTACCATTGAAAAGGGCACGGTTTGGTATCAAGATGTTTTGCTTAGCTGAGAATTCAGGTTACATTTATAGATTTCGTGTATACACTGGCAACTTGCACAACATTTAGTGGTCAATACTGCTTGAATAAATGTAAAAAATGTAAAAAAAAAAGTAAAAAAACGAAAATTGTTCAGATTTTGCCTGGCGTGGGGAATATTTAGGGAGTTGGCGGTTAAAGGGTTAATTGCATTGTTGAAAGTTGGTATGTTGTTCCCTCCTGCAAATGTCTAATCAAATTATCGTGCCAAGCGCCTTTGCTTTAAATCCACCACGACTAACTTTCTCTTTAAAAATACTTTCAAACAGCAGTTACTTTCTTCAGCAGTTTCCACTTATTGTGTACTGCCTGTACAGCACAAGCCCTCAGCTTAACATATTCCATGTCATAAAACAGGCAACCCAATTGGCCAATTTTAAGCCGATTGTTGATTTCACAACAACATACGATCAGACAATTTTGATCTAAGACCTGCATCACTACTACAAATGACAGCTCAAAATGTGTGCTGAATAAGGGCATAGTGAAATCTGAACAAAAGCACTAAAAATATATGAATATAGTAGGTGAACACCACCCAAAATTTAAAGAGCTTTCAAGAAAATAAATAGTACATTACCCAACACCGGTAGTTTTGCATTAGATTAAGTTTCACAGCCTGAATGCTTCCATCATAGCATCCTGTATATATCTGTGGAAACCATAAAAATAAATGCATAAATAAATAAAATATAAAGAATGTACATCATGACTTTATTGCAAAAAATATACAGTAATCCCTCGCTATATCGCGCTTCGCCTTTCGCGGCTTCACTCCATCGCGGATTTTATATGTAAGCATATTTAAATATATATCGCGGATTTTTTGCTGGTTCGCGGATTTCTGCAGACAATGGGTCTTTTAATTTCTGGTACATGCTTCCTCAGTTGGTTTGCCCAGTTGATTTCATACAAGGGACGCTATTGGCAGATGGCTGAGAAGCTACCCGGCTTACTTTTCTGTCTATCTTGCGCTGACTTTCTCTGATCCTGATGTAGGGGGATTGAGCAGGGGGGCTGTTCTAACACCTAGACAATAAGGACGCTCGTCTAAAAATGCTGAAAGATTATCTTCACGTTGCTATCTTTTGTGCAGCTGCTTCCTGAAATGACATGCACGGTGCTTCGCATACTTAAAAGCTTGAAGGGCACGTATTGATTTTTCATTGAAAAACAAACTCTGTCTCTCTCTCTCTCTCTCCCTGCTCCTGACGGAGGGGGTGTGAGCTGCCGCCTTCAACAGCTTTGTGCCGGGGTGCTTCGCATACTTAAAAGCAAACAGCCCTATTGATTTGTTTGCTTTCCTCTGTCTTTCTGACAGACACTGCTCCTGACGCGCACTCCTTTGAAGAGGAAAATATGTTTGCATTCTTTTAATTGTGAGACGGAACTGTCATCTCTGTCTTGTCATGGAGCACAGTTTAAACTTTTGAAAAAGAGACAAATGTTTGTTTGCAGTGTTTGAATAACGTTCCTGTCTCTCTACAACCTCCTGTGTTTCTGTGCAAATCTGTGACCCAAGCATGACAATATAAAAATAACCATATAAACATATGGTTTCTACTTCGCGGATTTTCTTATTTCGCGGGTGGCTCTGGAACGCAACCCCCGCGATGGAGGAGGGATTACTGTATCATTATTTTACTTTATAAAAAACATACTTGAGAGAACTGAAAAAGAACACAATCCCAAATTTAGGCACAACAGCAAGTCACAAAAGTTATCATCATGGAGTTTAAAAATATTGAATATTTTCATAGCAATTGAGAAGAATAAAATCAACAACTAAAACTGATTTCTTCAATATTGATTTAATGTGCCCATGTGTGTCACACACAGATGACAATGTTCAAGAAATGCTTTTTTTCAACTCTCTTCCTTAAATAGGTATAGATGCAGATGTCCTTGAAAAGGCAGCACAAGATAACCATGGCAGCTGAAAATAAAGTACAACCCTTTATGGTTTTAAAAATGACAATTTGTGCATATTTGTTTAATAAAATTTGATTTTATGGGAGAGTGGTAAAACACAAAACAACAGTGTTGCAAGGGAAAAAAATAAAAGCTTTATAATTCAATGTCTGCTTACTAAAGAGCAAGAGCGGACTCTGAAACATAATTAAAAAATATTCTATAGTCTAATGTGTCAAAAATTAACATTTTGGATATTAACGCTTGCCACAAATATAAAAACCACATATTTTCCTGAGAACACATATAAGATGAAAATGTAATTTGATTAGGATACTTTACTGCACTGAATGCAGGATAACATCTAGGGATCAAATCAGGGTTAGGTGCATGGTGTGTTTTATCAAATTTCATGTACATTTTTTAGTAGCTGTCAACCATGAGTTTTTATTTTTTTAGCTTCATCAAAACTTTATCACTAACAAACTGATGACTTCTAAAGTCATTTTGTTGCCACAGGTCAACCAACTGCTCTAAACCTGCATGGAAAAACAGTGTGTGTGCATGCAGAATTGTGCAATGAGATCAAAAGGACGTGCATAGAGCTATACTGTATTAAAGAACAGAGCAAAAATGACTCATGCTCTTTATAAGTCTTTGTGCCAGCACCTAAAAGATGCAAGCACACACACAAAGCAGAAACAACAAAGACGCAAAATGTACTGTATGTAAGATCACTTTGTTTTCCAAAAATCAAATAGTGGTGATGTAGCACATATGTCAGCTTCACCAGCAGTGCTGCTCTTTTAACTTTTTAACAGGGAACTGGCAAGACAGCAGGGGTTAGCGATTGTTCTCCTGTCTGATAAAACGTCTTTTCACACATTTGGATAATCAGTTTATTGTCTTGGATTACTGTTCCTGTCTGGGCGTACGGTCTGTCTTGTGCCTGCCTGTTCGTGTGAGTTGTATGGATTGGACAAGTCTTCATCAAAGGAACTGTACCCAATCAACTCATTCCACACCGCATCAAACATTACTTTGAGTGAACCATTCACAGGATTTTCCACTTACCATCTATCATCATCTGTTGCTGCTAAATTTCGACAGTGTTTTGGACACTGTAATGAGTGTTTATTGTTTGGTGTTTACTGTTGTATTATATCTGGTCATCGCCATAGGGAATTAGGCAGGGTTAACTATTTAAACATTGTTTATATATCTATTTCATTTAATATACCTCATTATTATTGATTTAATCTGCAGTTCCAACTGTGTCTCTGTGAGAGTGTGTGTATGTGCGAGTTGGGCCAAGGCTGGGTGTATTCCTGGGATCCCCATCCCTTCAACATGCGAATCATAGCGGCACCTCAACCACTACAAGGTAAGCTGGCTTAAAACACTGTGCTCACTAGAACTTCAAAGAGAACATTAAGCAGTTAGTCACTATTCATTTTAAGTATAATTACTGTATATTAGAATGCCCCATTGAATTTCATTTTTCATCTTGATGTTATACTATTTTTGCAGTTATCTTTGGACAGAAATTGAAGTTAAAACAACTGAATTGCAATAAAATGTAACAAAATGAGGGTGAATACTTGTAATAGACACTAGACATGTAATAAACATAGAAAATAGAAGCTTCTTTATACAGAACAGAATATTAAATTGGAAAAGACATGTACACAACAGAACAACTGAGAGAAACTAAATTTTTGGTAAAACTCACCATGCTCTTATGAACTGTCATGCACATGACCATATCATTATGTCCTCCATAAATCTGCAAGCGGTCATGGGACTGAAATAAAGGAATTAAACAAGTCAGAGAACTAAATACTAACTTAAGCAGAAGGCAATCAGCTAATTGTTTCAAGGTCACTGTTTACTTTTAATAGAATGCTGCATATCATACCTGTAGTTCATAGACACGAACTAGTTTATCCAGGCAGGCAGTTACCATCACCTTTCCAAGAACATTGACCACCGTGACTGCATGGCTGTGGCCCTTGTAGATTCGCACTAGTTCACCTGTCTGTTGCAAAGAAAACAACAGTGTAGTGCTGAGGCAGTATTATTACAGTGAAGAAACCTCTTTTAAATAATATGCATTTTACTTCTGCTTCTTCTAGCTAATTCTTAATTTCCTGTTCTCCCACACTGTTAGCTCTCATTTGTTCTGTTGACTTTCCACTGGTCAAAAGGTATTTGAAAAGTTCCCATTTCTTTGTTTTCCTCAAACATCTGCAACTATCCTTAGTATTGTTATATTATGAGAAAGACTAGCAGCCAATATGCTAATCTGAAGTTGTTAGGAGAAGCAAGCCTTGGTGGGAGACCATACTTCATGTATGTACATGTCACTTACTCAGGATATAGAGTTTTCAATATAAATAATTCCACAATTTATCCCCATTTTCAGACATAAGACAATATTTCAGTTTCAAGCAGAAATACACTACAATTTATTTGCCCATAATACCCTAAACAAATTCCTTTTCTACAGTATTAAATGTGCAAACTACAAGAGTCTGGTCCAGGTTGGAGTTATTTAACTAAGTTTAAATTTTATTTTTCTTACATGGATGTTGTGAGCGTGCACAGACTGATCACTGGAGCCACTGAACACCAGATCATTCACCACCTGTGAAAAAAAATTACATTTGATTAGTAATAGTTTACATTTTTCAAAAGTAAACTTTGGCTTCTATTCTTCTGTTGTAGATGTATTAGAAACAAAAATCATTTAAGTGAGTGTTCAGGAGGTCAGCTAGCAATAAAAAGCCAGGAAACAGAGGAAGACTTGCAAGGATAAAATATACTATGAACATATAGAAGAGCTAAACACTTATCTCAGATGATCAGCTTCTGTCTTCCATTTCACTTACATACAAACGGCTAACTTCAAATGGACAGGGATGGCTTATTTTGACGGTCATATACCAAAGCTAAAAAGTTGACACATGCTATTTAAGTTATGAGTGTCACTTTACTATGAAAATAAAACCTAGGAAGCATGTGATTGACAAAAAAGAGCAAATAAGTATTACTTCCAGAATAAGGAACATGTCATGATCTTAAGGGTCACAAAAATAAAGACAACATCTCTGCTTAAGGACAAAGTATTTTAGAGTACCCAAAATGAAAGATAACAGGGATGATAATTTTTGTTCTTAACACAATTTGTCTTATATACATCAATTAAAGTTATTTAAATTAAATGAAGTTTGGCAATAAGATTAATACCTGAGAGAAAATAATTTAATTGAATTTGATATTAGCTGGTGGAGAATAACTCTGTTTTGACCTTGCTCATTTAAAAAAAGTGAAGTATATGCAATTGATGCTGAGAAAGGCTAAACGCTAACCAGAAAAAAAGCAAGGAAATTATATTCATGTTTAAATTTACTTGCATATTTATACAGTAAAGTGAAATTCTTACTTTTACGTTTCCACAAAGACTAGTTGACAGTGGCAAGATACCAGAAACAGACAATGAATACAGCAACATTAATTAACCATCTGGTGTTTTTGTTTGTAGTGTTTACCCCTATCACCAAATACTTCATTTAATTTGATTAAGCACAAAGTTATACACACATTTTATTTACTACATACAAGAACTTGCTTTCACGAAACACATACTTTGATCATTTATACATCTTAACACTGCCAACAACTCAGCAAAAGCTAAGCAAAGCATCCACCTCAAACTTTTGATAGTTTACTGTTTGAGAGTTAACATATAAGGTAAACTACATAAGTGTAGAGATCCTCACAACAGCCAAGAATATGCGTCACATTCTTCATTACAGGCTTCATTTTCAGAGTATGAAATTACCTTCATGCAGAGAACAGTCTTCGTATGCCCCTCCAAGGTACGCAGCAGTAAGCCACTATTAGCATCTCGAACACTGATGGTACTATCATAAGATCCCACTAGCAGAATTTTACGAGCTCCTTCCTGAGCGGAGGATATGCAGCTCACAGCCCGAGGTGAGTGGCACTCAAATACATCCATCTGCTTGTTTGACTAAGTGAAAATAACAGTTTAAAAATGAGTTAGTTAAAGTTTAATATAATCAAGGCACACAATAATTCAACTGGCAAGAAGTACCAGCACCTGCACTGAAAGAAACGCTTTAATTTTACCGTGTTCTTACACTACTACACCTCTAGATCATGCTTCTCTGGAATGCACAAGCTATTTTGTTAATTTTAGGTAACATTTAACGCTAGAATTACCAAAGCCTACGATAAAACTTGTAATCCCAGCCCACCTTAAATCTGTTCACACCTCTCCCTCAGTGTCTTTTGTGTTGTAAATGTGTCGATCAACACAAGCAGCAAGCAGCCTGCTATCACATCCCCCCACCAACGCAGAAAGTTCTCTCAGCTCAAGTCTGTTTACCTGAGTGTGAGTTGCCGGGAGTTGTACCGGGTAAATACTATATCGTTATTTGGAATACATGCATTTCATGTGTGTTCTGTGTCTACAACTATCTATGTAAAAATATTGTTAAAACAGAAACGTTTTTCATGTTTTAGTAATAATTAACAAAATGTAGACATTTGTAAAATGTATATATGTGTGAAGCCTGAAGTCCAAATATCAAATAAACCACTTTCACAAAAGGTACAAGTATAACAAAACAAGTGCACTTTTATTCAAGAATAAAACTGCAGAAAAAGAACTTGCGTTAGGGTGCGACATTGATATGCTCTTAATACAACCGCTTTGGTGGCGCGACGGTAAGAACTGCTGACTGGTAATCAAAAGGTAGCCGGTTCGATCTCCGTTTTGAGACGTGAACTGCTCTTATTCTTACCATTATAGAATAAAACATACATTTGATTTGAGTCTGTAACAGCCGGTGTAAATGTATGGTACTTGTAAAGGTTAGCATTTATTTATTTTTTATTCAGTTTTATTCTCTCAATCACATTCACGCTCGCCCCGATCTGATACTGCTGTTTTCAAATAAAGACGTGCTACAGCAGAGGTGAACTCAGATAAGGATGAGGGTTCTACATCGGAGAAAGAGAACAGAAGCCCTTCCCGCAAGACACATCCACTCACATAAGAACAACGCAGCTGCACCAGGCGTAAAGGCGAAAGATGGCACCGTTTGGATGCAGCAACAGATTGGGCATCAGTCTGCCCCTTTCCTTCAACGAAACACCACAGCTTAAAGAGCTTGCCAAGGTATTGTGCAAAGTCCTGTTTGTGGGTTATGTTTTGTGATGGTCCCATGTATGTTACTTATATAAAAGCCAGATCAAATATTATTATCTTGATTTATTTACTTATCTTCCTACAGCATAGTCACAAGTAAACTGCAGAGCTTCCTCGGTTTGATCGACACAGGCATGCTCACAAAGTATACATGTACTCTGTCGCACCTACGCAACAGTGTTTTATCTTATTCAGGAAAAGATCCCAGTCGCCCCATGGGAGAAAGACTTTCCAAGACTAAGGTCATAAAGCTTATGAAACTTTTTCTGGACAAAGGCAGAATCATAACAACAGTTGCGTGGAGCTTCCACTTGCAGCTGAAGTCACCTAGTATGACCAAGAATTTTTAAGTACTATATATAGTTAAAAAGCGTATTTAAGAAATACCAAAGAAGTAACATCTCAAACATGTTTTTGTTCTCAATTGTACTTTTTTCTTCCAAGCATTTGTTTTCATGTGGTATAACGGGTTCACGGTTTCACAAAAGGTGGCTAGTTTTAAATAACTAATCTCGCCACAAGAAACTTTTAGCTTCAAACGGATGCGGGAATGTGTGTGTGAGTGTGTTCCACTCCACAGTTAATTGGGGAACTGGCTGGCTGTGCCACATACACAGGCGGAAGCGGGTGGCTCAATCAGGCACCTCAGTGATGCCGCAGAGGGATTGGCTCCTCGTACCACAGGTGGCGCAGTGGTAGTGCTGCTGCTTTGCAGTAAGGAGACTGTGGAAGATTGTGGGTTCGCTTCTTGGTTCCTCCCTGTGTGGATAGCGCTTTGAGTACTGAGAAAAGCGCTATATAAATGTAATGAATTATTATTATTATTTTATTATTACCCATACTCAATTAGAGAGGGATAGTTTAAAAGGAGCCTGCATGGGGCAGAGAGGGGAGAAACAAAAAATGAAACAAAACACCAATCGGAAGGAAGAGAAAATAAAGGAGGTTAAAGGAAGGAAAGTGAAGGTAGGAGATGGAGTGAGCCAGGGTGTGTGAATGAGAGCGAGAAGGCAGGCAGCCGGGAGAAAGTCCCTAGGGAGAGCATGCAGCTGACAGTCAGGGGCTGAAGGAGGCCACTTCAGTTGTGTGATTCAGGAGCTGTAGTGATTGAGGTTCTGCTCAGTTGGAAAGACTGCATGTAAGGCCGGGAGAAAGGCAGTGGGAGCTGCATGGGTATGTTTCCTGAAGGTGGCGCAACAGACTGCGGGGTCGCGTGCCTGACAGTGGGAGTCAGAGACTCGGCATGGTGCACTGCCGGGGCCACAAACGGCATCAGGGGCTTGAGCCTAGTGCAGTAGTTCAGCTGAATTGCCAATTAGGCACCTCCTTGGCTTCAAGGACCCATTTAGGGTTAAAGTAAGGAGACATGTTTAAAGGTTTGCATTTTAACTTTTACAGATAACTTGTTTTTATGGAATTCTTTAATACAGCTTGAGCACTGTATTTTGTTTTGAACACTGTTTTGATTATTTTAATAAAAGCAATGACGCACTTGTGCACCTTCAAATGCAAATGCAATCAGCCAATTACCTCTTTGCACCTTCAGAGGCAGCACAGGTTTGCAGCCACATGCACCCACACCAGTGGGGCCTGAGCCATATTGTTTTTACTTGAAAACTCATGCACTGCTACAGAACCCTAACTTGCTTCTCCACAGTGAGTGAGTTTTAAGCAAATACACCTATTACTCTTTCTCATTTGTGTGCATTGGTAAATATTAGAGACAGAGTGCAGCAGAGTACATGACTAGTTGTTCCCGTGCCACTGCATGCTACTGTGCATAGCAAGAATACGTTGGATTTTTTTTTCACAGTAGTGTGAATGAGAGGGAATGCGAGTACTATGGAGTGCAAGAGTATGAAGCATCCATGCTGCAGTGACTGAAACAGATGGGAGATAGGCCAATTTTGCACAATATTAAAAAAAAAAAAATACAAAAGTCACTCTTTACCATACCAATTGAAATTGTTGCACTTTTGCCACCAGTCATCATTAAGTTGAATTCGTTGTACATTAAAATTATGTAATATTAACTATATTAACAAGAAGCACTACAATAGAGAATAATTTTAAGCATAATATTAAACACATACCTTTAAATTGAAAGCTACTACGGTTCCATTGGCCAGACCTGCAAAAAGCATCCGCCAGCGATTATGCAAGCATAGCACTCTGTCCAACAGACAAAATTCATCTCTGAACTCCTTGGTCTAAAAACAATTATATAAAAAAAAAAAGGTTTATTCTCATAAATCAATGTTTTTGTTTATGATTAAAGTGCCCAATTGCTACTAATGACAGAATGCCACCATTCCAAATCTACTTTGCTGGCAATATTAAAAGTTCACCTCTATGAGTTGAGCCTTAGTGCTAAAGGTACATAAATAATTCCACCATGGTTCCTACAAGACAGCTTCTAGCAGAAAATTCACTTGAGACAACCCAACACTTGAACCATAGATTGAACTATAGCCGAGACCACTCATATGTTTGAATTCTCTTCACTTTAAGTACGACTACTTTTTTTCTAAAAGTTTCTTGTAGAAAAGTGAGCAATGTACAATCACACAGCAGTTGAAATTGGCAATAAGAAAAAATAGTACTGGCCAATATGTGTCAATTACAATAGCGGCTGCTTATCAGAACAGCACTGCTTTCTAGCAATTAAGTATACTGACAGAAAGTGGACTATTGTGCTGCAATTTCAAAAAAGATACACTAATGTTCAAAAGTTTGAAATCAATCAGACATTTTCATGTTTTTGACAGAAATTTATACTCTTTAATCAGGGTACCCTTAATTTAATTTTAAAAGATAGCCAAGACATAAATAATGTTAAAATTGCTGCTTCTTCAAAAAATGACTGATTTATAGCTTATTTTGCACATAAGTGGAAGGTACTGGCATTCCTCAAGTTCAATTCTGTGTCCAAAATTGTCCAGAATAAAACAGTTTACGCAAGAAACATGTAGTCTATTGTTGTTTTGTGAAATTAAGGCAATCTTAATATAATATATATAATCTATCTTAATATAAATATAAGACTGCCAAAAACAATAAATTTCATAAAGAGGTTGTCCATTACTGTCTTGACAGAGCAAGCTGGATTTAACCACAACAGAAAAAGAAGTGGAAAATCCAGACACCAAACTTCAACAAAGGATAAAGTACATTAGTGTATGTAGTTTTCTACAACAGTGAAAAGATGACTCTGGGATATTGGCATTAAAGGCATAGATCTGAAACTGGCAAATAAAAAGAAAATGTTAAAAATCAGCAAAAGTCCAGAATCATCCAGAAATCCAACATCTAATTTCTGTTTATTATTATTTTTTTTTTGTCTATTTTAACCTCTTCATTTCACTGTTGCAGATGACACTGGTATTTGGGATGTGCCATTTAAGGAAACAGCTAACTAAGGACCTTTAAGGCATCTGTTTCTCAAACTACATAAATCTGATTATCTGAAAAGCAAGGTTTAGGCAAAAAGCACTATCACAGACTCAGACTAGTGGAGAGTCCATCAGTGTAGCAGTAACAAAAAAAGCCTGCATTTAGTATGGTCTTCCTTAATCTGCTCATCTCGTCCACCTCACAATGTTGAAAACATCATCTGGGCCCCTCTTAGACCACCAGCATTAACCTGTAAAGGTACTAGATTCTTGCATGAGCAAAACTTGGAAAAATACATGTGATCTTTTTTATTAAACTACTAACATTTTTAAAAGAAATGCTACTCTTTACATTAATGTTCAAAATAATTAAATACACGTATCAATTATTTTACAGAAAATAAACAAATTAATCGAGCATTACCTTAACATTGTAACAGCGGACGGTGTGGTCACTGGAACCAGTGTAGAGTTGTATAGGCCTTCGTGATATTTGTACTACACACAGACAATTTACTTTACTGCTGTGTCCCTCAAAGACAGCAATGCACTTGCGAGTCTGAAAGCACCACAGATGAAGAAAAAAATGTTTTTTCATTATAGACCTACAGGTTTTATAGCAAGGGTTTGAGGATACTAGGGAGTAGTGAAACAAGGAATTTACTGTTTCATGCAGACAGACAGACAGACAGACAGACAGACAGACAGACAGACAGACAGACAGACAGACAGACAGACAGGGGCCATCACAATCTAATCCTGTGATCATAAAAGAGTAATCTTTGTTAAGCACCAACTCAATTTTTTTTCTTATTGTTTTTAGAAGTATGATGCAGCTTCTGCCCATACCAAAAAGGTCCATATAGGTATACACAACATTTCAAGAATGTCAGACATTTAGACTTTTGGTGACAGTATAGATTCAAGGACCATGGGACTCAATTATAACATTGCTATTCTTAGATACTAAAGCCAAAAAAAAAAAAAAAACAGAAACACTAAAAGTACTGAAAACATTGAAAATTGTGAATTGTTTGTCCTCCATCCTAATGGGCAGATAATTGAAAAAAATGCTAAAAATTTGATTTCTAAATTAATTATTCTTTTAAAGTTGGAAAAAAACTTATTTTTTTGATGATGCCTAACACAGAAATGGTTTGAAATGAGGACATTTGAAGTCATTCAATGAGAAAGGTGTGTTAGACAGATTCAAAACATCTCCTAAGCCAGCCAGTTTTTAAAAACTTCACACTTAACTAATAGTTATGTCTATTTTTGATAAGTGGTTGTATACAGCACTCACAATTAGGTTAAAGACACGGGCAGTTTTGTCACCAGAGCAGGTGTAAAGAAGTCCACTATGTATCTGCATGGCATTCACAGCACCTTGGTGCCCTTCAAATGAACCTTCAGTTGGTTCATCTTCCTCTCCAGGCTCAGAAGAAACCTCTGGAAATAAAAGGACAACATTTAGTACATTATATAATTGTCCTTTAAATTTCTAATAGAAGATATTTATTTATAAATAATTATATATATACAGTGGAACCTCGAGATACGATCACCTCTGTATATGAGAAATTCAAAATACGAGGAAAGTATGAGCGAAAAATTCAGATCTAAATGCGAGCATTGGCTCACGTAACGAGCCACGAGCCAGGCTGTGGGTATAGCTCTCAGCTTAGCGATGGGGCGTGGTAGCAGTTGCGAGCCGCGATCTGCGGTGTCTGCGTTTCTCACTTAAGTGCACAGGTGGGAAACTGCCCACATCCATGATTGTTCCTGTGGCTGATGGGCTGCAGCTGCCATGTCCTCCCCGCATATATAGAGAAGCGCGAGCCGGTTAAGGGGGAGAAGAAGTAAAAGAAAAGAGAGGAGAGAAAACGGAGGTTCAGGCAGGCAGGCAGGCAGGCAGTGCGGGAGAGCGAGCGAGTGCAGGCTCGCGTGTAGCTGAACAGTGAGCTGAACAGGCGAGCCAAACAGCTGAAGCAGGACGGTGTAGAGAAGGTCAGCTGCATTAAGAGTGTCTCTCCTGTTGCACAGCCCGCAGGTGAGACGCAAACAGAGAAGAAGCACCGGGGATTGTCATCTGTTTTTTAAAGACTGCATCCTTTTGACGTTTTAACCTCGTGTTAAAGGATTGTTATTCTTGTGTATTTTAAACCTCCACTTCACAACTGTTTTAAGGATTATTTATTTAAAGATTTATTGAATGCTCTACTGCACTTTGGACACCTGTTTTGATTCTTTTAATAATCAGTTGTATTATTTACCAGTGTTATTTACTAAAGGTAGACTACAGTATATATAATTTATCAGTGTTATTTGTTAGGAAAATTGATTTTTATGTTAATATATTTGGGGTGCGGAACGGATTAACTGGATTCCCATTATTTTCAATGGGGAAGTTTGTTCTAGATACGAGAAATTCGCTATACAAGCTCAGTGCTGGAACGAATTAAACTCGTATCTAGAGGTTCCACTGTGTGTATATATATATATATATATATATATATATATATATATATATATTCATTCTAATAACTGCATTTAAGGCACACCAATATGAACTACAAAGAAAAATAAAGCAGAGATACTTTTGAACTGAGTGCTCTATAAGTTAATGCTCACACACAAATAGCTTACGGGACACATTTAGAACTCAAACACTTTCAAACCCATTTAAGTACTGAATGCCAGCCTGCTCTGGTGGAGTTGCTAACACTATGCCTATGAACAGGGGATGCACTCAGCCAGAACTATTTTTGGCCATTTTTTTTTTTTGACATCTGGAATAAAGCTAGTAATGTAAATCTGCATAACCAAATATCCAGTAGTAAATTAACACTCAACACTTCTCTTTATATATACACTTATAAGGATTTAATATAATATCATAAACGTTCATTTAATATTGGCGATTTTGCTGTAAAAATATACAAGTAGGCACAGTGTGAGTAACAGGACAAATACCATTTTGTTAACTTTAGTTGAAATACTAAATAACAATTTCAGACTGACTAGAGTAGAAAAAATAACACTTACCAGATGAGTTTTTTGATCCTTTAGCTGATGACACAGAGCTCTGTGTTTCCCTGAAAAATTTGGGAAATATATCTTTTAAAACCTCATAGAGAATATTACCTTCTAATTGAGACTACTGCAATACCATCAAAAGTTTTCATGTTCTGGAATATGTACAAAGGAAACATCTTGGAAACTGATAAGGATGAGTGTAACAATTTTAATTAGTTCTAACTAAATTGTCAAAATTACATGAAAATGAAGCCTGATAATTAAAGGCTATAACTATCATACAGATTGTTAAACATGGAAATGGAATTCTCGACAAAAAAAATCAATGTTGTTTGACAAAGACAGTACAAAACAATCATGAAACTTTAAGTAGTCAAACTTGTAAACTGATGTTAACTCACTTAAGGATGGCTTAAAATAAAGTTATGTTTCATCCCATTTGGGTTTTGGCATCACCCACATAAAATTTGTACCAGAAATTGAGAAGTTTAGCAAAACAAAGGACAAAATGTAAATTAAATCAGTAATTACAGTCAAGTGATGAATACTCAGGATTCATAAGTTCTCCTGTTACAAAGACAAACAACTAGGTTATGCTCATCAACAACAAAATGTTAAAATTTGGAAAAAAAAATTCAACAACCTACAAACTTAAAATTATTAAAAGATACAATCTGATAAATCCTTTTCAGGTTTGTAGCTAAACTACATCTAATATTTCTAATATAAAACCAGATGAGTCATGTTTATTAAATTTCCATCTTTTTGTATTTCAGTGTTGCTGTATTTTTTAAGGCAATTCTCACATTTGAAAATTGAAAACAAAACCTATAAGTACGAGACCTAATTAAGCAAGTTTGCCCAGTCAATTTAACACAAAAGTGAAATAAATATAAGCTGGTTGGGAAAAAGTGCTTTTAAATACTTTCCATATTCCTTAATTAATAATAGAGGCATACCAAAATTATCCATCTGCACACAAAAAAAAAAATAATTCCTTTAATCACTACTTACACTGCTTTGGTGAGGCCCACAGTAGAGGCCATTAGCTCGCTGGTAGAACTCACTTCATCACAGCCTAATTTCTGGTTTTCATCCCTGCTGTCAGAAGCTGAAATAGATGCTTTGTTGCTATTTAACATACTATTGGGGTTGTCCTCTCCAGAGCCAGAGGAGTTTAAATCTACTACTTCAAGCTTTGCAGGTGGGAGCTCTATCATTTCAAGGGAGGAATCACTATCACTGCTTCCCTGTTGTTCAATTTCTGAACCAGGAGTCAGCTTGGGTTCCTCCTGCAGTTGAGCAAAGCAGCTGGATGTACTCACTTTTGAGTCTTTGACATTTTTCTTTCCTCCTTTAGACTTCCGTTTGGGCCGACTTATATCACTATCCTGTTCAGTGTCACTGTTATTTTGTCTTTCATTGGCTTTATGAAGGTCTTTTTTCTTTTTTAATTTCTTGATCCGTTTTCCAGATCTGCTTTCTATAGTCAAAGGAATTTCAGTATGTACTAGTTGTAAATCGGAGTTTTTCCTAGGTAGATCCTTTAAATCTTTTTTCTGTTGGATGTTGTTTTTTTCTTGGTTGGCAAAAGGACTGGTGTTAACTGGAAGAGGTATATCCTGCATTTTCTCCACATTATCTTTTGGTTTACTCCAACCTGGACTTGTAGATACTGGGCTCCTTTTGTTCCAATTTAAGTTCAATGCTAAAGATTCACCTTCATTCCCAGCAAGTGACACAGTATGAACTATCTTTGGATATACTGAGACTTTTGCTTCTGGATTATCTAGAGAGTGAGAGAGAGAGAGAAACACATACAAAAAATCTGTGAATTGGAATAAAAGTCAATCATGATAACTCAAATGTGAATGGGCAGATGTGTCCATTTATTTTTAGGTGTACTGATCACTGGACCTGTCAATCAGCTTCAGCAAATGCTTAATTTAACACCTGGACAAGAAGCTTGACATTTTAAATGCAGTTTTTTTATTGTGTGTCAGGAAAACAAAACAAACAGTCCACATTAGCATTAGATTACACTGCAAAACAGTGAAGAATACATTATAAATTGTTAAAAAATTTAACTATGGAGGCACAATGATGAACACTACTGCCTTAAGGATCCTATGCTCAAATCCCAGGGCTGATCATTGTCTATGGGAAATTTCCATGGTCTCCCGAAGTCCATGCGAGATTTCCTCGAACATTACCAAAGACATCTGTGTTAAGGTCGGTGGTAATTCCAGAATGGTCAGTTAGAGTTTGCTCAAAATGCCACCAGAACATGTACATAAATGGAATACCTTCAATGGGAAAATAAACTGTTGTATTTAACAACAATGATTATAATATTGCTCTGGCTTAACAAGTTAATTTATGGCATACAGTACCTTTCACTGACAGGGAAACAGCAGACAGAACCTCGGTTGTGTTTTGAAGATTACTGTTTGATTCTATGCCTGGCTCTTGCTTAAAATAACGTTGTTGGGAAGTTGAAGCAGCGCCAGATATATCACTGTATAGGGAGGAAGGAGTGGCACCTGGGGAAAGCAATGATGCACAGGGGTTTTGCTGGAGATGTTCTGTGGAGGTGGGAATGGTATCCATAACTGCAGGACTCAAAAACATGGATGGTAGTGTAGTTGCCAAAGGAGCATCCAATTGATTTCTACATTCTAAAAATGGTTCTGGACCATCATAGTTTTCTGCAATGCAAAATTAAAATATATTAAATGCATAAAGAGGACACACATGCAATCAGGTTTTACAGTCTGCTAAGGGCAACTGATGAAAAATTTGAGCTATCATTTGTTTTTATTGACTAGTTGGTTACTATCCATTAATGCATGGATCCAAGATTACTGCTTTAAAGAGACATCACAGTGGCATGGCCACAAGATATGAGGAGGCAGGGTCATGCGGACAATGTGCAATAGCACTCTTGTATGACCATGACTGCCATGAATGTCAACTGCATTGATCTATTCTTAGAAATATTTGCTATTTTGCTGATACGTTTATCAGCTTAGTTATTTTGAGCACTTTCTGGTTTTGTGATTCTGTCTGTGTCTTTTGTTCTTGTCTGTTTTGCCAATCTTTTTCTTTATTTTCAAAACTGTTGCATTTGTATCCATTGGAGGAGTTACCCTCTCTTACTGTCAGTGAAGAGTTTCATGTGTGAAGCAAACTCTACTTAGGGCTATTACTTAACTGCCAGGCTACTATGAAGCTGCATTAGTCAGTGCTCACATTATACCAATATCATCAGTTATCCTGTGATATCCCAGGGCTGTACATGAAAGGATGACTGGCAATTCCACATATTCATGTGTGCATGTGTGATAGTGGGACTTGTGATATACTGTATAACCACTTTGCCCAGAGCTGGGTAAAGTCTTCAGATAGGAAAGGTTTCAGCATCTTATAACTCTACATTGGATAAAGCAGGTCTAAGAATATTAACACCAGAGAAACAGTTTATTAAAAAAAGGCAGCACCAATGTTATTGTTGGGATTTTTATCTGCTCTTTTAGAGCACTATCAGTACAGATTTATGATTTTACCCAGTCCTGATGGCTTCCAAGCTTATAATTTTTACCATGCATAAGCATTTTTTCCATCTTAATCTATTCTATACCACACATTGCCTGCCTCTGACAGATAAAAAAACAATCATTTTTAATGTGCATCTCTTATATGTTAAACTCTCATATTTTCCTCTATTTCTCTTTATAACAGTTACCTGAATTGTGCTCTTACACTGTTCAACTGTTGGAGACAATCTGGGATATTTGGCAGTGGGTTCATACAGCTAGATGGTATCACAGGAGTGAGTGTAGCTGGGTTCAGTGGCACTGAAGTTTGGTACACTGTGGTCGTTTTAAATCCTAACTCCAGTAAACTATATGACCAAATGCATGTCTTCAAATCTTCCTGTGCTTCAAATGAAATGTATGCAAACAATTGTAATGTATCCTAACCTAATTTATTACCTTACATTGTAAACTATATGACCAAATGCATGTCTTCAAATCTTCCTGTGCTTCAAATGAAAAAATGTATGCAAACAATTGTACTGTATCCTAACCTAATTTATTACCTTACATTGTAGTATATCTGGCTGATGACTTTATCTCAAAAATGCTGCTGCCACAGTATTTCTACAGGCTTTCTTTACCCAGAATCAACACCTGAAACTTAAACAAATGCTGCTGCAGAGTGTCAGCATTAAGAAATGATAATGTAGGAACCGAACTAGCAAAAAGATACAAAAGAAAAAGAAGGAATTCAAAATATAATTAAATAACCATTTATAATGAATAAATCCCTAAAAATATTTAAAATGATTGCATGCTCTCCTTGCCTTGTAATCCTTGAAGGACTGCTATCCTTTTACTTCTTAACGTGCCCATTTCCACCGTCATCTGAAGATAAAAAGCCAACATTAAGTTTTTGTTTTTTTTACACAAATGTCTCATGTGAACAAGGAAAAACTAATGGCCACTAAAATAAACATGAGTACGTGCCTAGGCCTGTTCGCATCTGTAATTTCAAATATTTAATATATTTGATTACTGATTTAAGATTAATGATGAATGAGTAATATGCATAAGAAAATATACAGGGAACAAATACACAAAAATACATTCAATAATTTTTACAGAGTAAACGATATTAAAATTTTAGGAAAAGCAACCCCACAAGTATAACAGACGCATAAACCATTCAAACCAATAATAGTAAAAAAAAATAAATAAATTTTATTAAGCTAAATGAAATCTGACACTTGATTATAAATGAATAAAAAGTTAAAGAAAAGCTTAATATACATATCGAAAGAAACAAATCAATTATTATGATGTGCCTCCTACAGTATATAGCTTTATACTTGTGAGATTAGTCGTTCTTCAAAAAGAATTTTATATAAAAATGCTAAAATATGTTTCTTTCACCTCTCTTTTTCATTTTATGTTAATTTCCACTGTATTCTCTTCTACTTTTTTTAGTATGTTTAATACAACTATGAAAGAACACAATGTCTGCTAAACCATGATTCTGAATTTAAACTGGAAAGATAGATTCACTGAAAAATGCAACAGTTCCCTATTGATGAATGAATCTTCCTTCTGGGATTCTAATTAGTTACCTTATAATTATGTAAAAAAAATTTCATCATGTTACAGTGTTCATTGCTTTGTAAAATTAGCTGCATTGTAGTTGCTATTTAAAATAAATTTGACTAATTAGAAGTATCTTTTGCACCACTACGTTTGGCATTTACATGATATCTGGGAATAGGCCTATTGTTTTTATGGAGTAAGTTTAAGTCTTTATTGACTGGAAAGATTAATGATGAGGACTACTGCAAAACTCAGTTACATGAAGCAAAAAAATAATAATCTTAAAACAAAAAATAAACACATTTGGTTCTCTACCAGACATTATTTTCCACTGTAATTTCACTTTCCTATTCACATCCAAACTGCTTCTTTGCCATGTCACCTATTAAGTGAACTTTTGATTCCTAAAATGTTTCTAACACTAGACAGCATCATATCAGAAGTGTTTGGCTGACACATTGAAAACTAGCACAACCATTCAAACTGAGAAATTCTCTGTTCTCAGCTGCTTCATCAGGCATTACTTACCAAACATTGTCTAGGTATGCTCATCTAAAAATCCTAGCTAATGTGGGCTTTACAGAAATGTTTTGGGTTGTTTTTTCACGAATGCTCATATTAACAAGTGACACTCAATCCAAGCTAACCTGAAGGATCATGAACTGAATTATTAAGTGACATGAATTTGTCAGTTAATGTATATGATTTTTTTCACCAAAATGTCAAACTGAAACATTCCAAAATGCTAGTCAAACGCTCTGATGAGGCCACATTTGTGCCATACAGTAAGCCACAGTCTGTACAGACAATATCCAAAAAAAAAAATTATAATATAATTAAAGCACTTTTCAGAAGTCTTTGATTTAAACCAATTTGACACATTCTTTTAACAGACAATGCATTACACTAATACATTTTACAAAACATCTTTTACTGAGAGAAATTAGTTAAATAGTATAGAAGCAGTATTTCAATAAAGGAACATTCAAATTTTAAACTGGTACCTGCTGTTTCAGCATTAGTAGACGTTGCACTTCTATGTAAGCATGTTGAAGGGCAGCTCTAGCTTGAAGCAAATTGCTGTCAACTCCTTCAAGTGATTTAGTGAGTTCCTCTTCCTTAAGTGAGATATTTAACAACTGCTCTACTTGTGACCGCTCTGAAACCAGACATACACAGTAAAAAACTAAATCAAACTTGTACTTGAAAGGCAGGCAGACTACAGTTCTGGAAAAAACTACACTCTTCTTCAATTTTGTGATTTTATTAATCCGGATGTATATCATAATTGTGTTATCACTACCTTATATAAACAGAAAAATCTAACATCAGGTGACAAATAAAACAACAGATTTCAATATGCTGTTATTTTTTTTTTCAAAAAGTAAACAAATATTTGGAAATCATGTTGGAAAAAATAAGTACACCCTATAATTTATTAACATTTAGGATGCCATGGTCATACAATAGTCATCTTTCATGTAATGCACACACGTAATTAAAAATTTGAATAATAGTGGTGTTTATATAATAAATGTTTTCAACAAATATTGTTTCATAAACTGTATAAAGAAATAGAAAGACCACATTCAAGGATCAGTTATTTTTTTTCCCCAAGAATAATGACATCCTACAAACTATACCAGGAAAATGAGCCTTAGCTTAACATATACCATATTACCATATACTTATTTGCAGCAATATAATCAAAATGCCCACACAAGCAGTACAGAAAAAGGTATTTGAAAAGCATTTACAGATTTTTCAAAACAATCAACAAAGTAATTTTAGCAGAATTCTACTGGATTCAGGATGTACACCTTGAAAATAAGGGGAAAGTAGGAACAAATGTCCAAGTAATTACATTAGAACAAAGACCCGGATCACAATTAACAGTAAAATCCCTGATGCCTAAGAAAAAATTTGTAATGTGGGGCCACCTTAAATTCCTTCACACCTCATCATCAGTGTCTTTGTTGTGCAAATGTGCCAAGGCAGCTGAAGTCAAGTCAGATGCAAAATTCTGAGCTTAAGTTCTTTATCTGGGAGTTAGGTGTCTGGAATTATATAGAGTAAATAGTATATTGTAAATTGGAATACATACATTCATTTCATGTGTGTTCCGTGTCTAAACTTTTTTCATGTTATAGTAATAATGACAAAATGCTGACATGAAGTGTATAATGTGTGAAGACTGAAGTCCAAATATCAAATAAAACACTTTCACAAAAGTTATAAAGAACAAGTGTGCTTTTATTCAAGAATATAACCGAAGAAAAAGAAATCATTCAATTTACATGTTGCTGTCAATGTGTAAAAATCAAAGCCCAAATATCAATCAACACAAAGTACATGTGTACTGGTGCAGAGGTAAAAACTGTTGTCTCATAATCAAGAGGCTGTGAGTTCGAGCCTGGGTATTCCCTGCTTTTACCATTTTGAGGAATGAGCTTCTATTACTATTACTGTTATACAATAAAAACATACATTTGATTTGAGTCTGTAACAACCAGGGTCAATTTTTTCCACATGTAAAAGATATCATTGAAGGGATCTAAGCAGACACCCAAACACTAGTGAATCATGTCTTCTTGGTATCTTGTTGTCACTTGAATTTTTTTAATTCAGTTTTAATCATGAATAAAACGAATTGTCAAAGTAGGCTAACAGCGAAGCCAAATCTCATTTTCTAAATAACTATGAGATTAGTTCTTACAGTTCTTGTATGACTGTAGCTGTGAGTAAAAAGATCATGCCAATTCTTTCCATCAGTGGTTCCCAAACTTGGTCCTGGGAACCCACTGTGACTGCAGGTTTTTGTTCCGAATTGGAATCCTACTTTCTAGTTTCTGTGTTTTGGGTCAATACAGAAATTTCAAAACTTAATATAGTAAATTTTTAATAAAATGCAGTAAGCAGATTTGTGGGAATAATGTTTTATTAACCTTTTAAAAATATATTAATCCTGCATTTCATTCTGCTTTTCCAGGTGTTCTGGTTAGTTAATCCATTGTTGACTAATCTGTGCATCTAATGCTGAAGTAATTTTTGTCTTTCATCATTTTACTGTTGCTTGCCTGGGTGTCTACTCTGCTTGTTTTAATTATAATTACTGGGATACAATGAGGAGAGCAAACTACACAGAAAAGGGCAAAATAACAGGAAAACACCAAAAAAGCTATAACAAAAATAGAAAATTTCTGAATGTCTTATAGATGTAATAATGATACTGCTGTGATTTTCCAAATGCAGAATAAGGGAAAAGAAAAAAGGTCATCTAATTAAATAAGATCAGTTATTACCACTAATTGTGAATCTGGTTTGGGAACCACTGCTTTACATGATTCATAAGGAATTACTCACCTGTGACGAATGATTAAGAATGTAATTGGGTTATTTTTTGTTATCACAAGCCACAATGGAATTATTGTTGATGCATTTAAACAACCTATGGCAGCACAGTGCATTGTTTCAATTAAGGTAACTCTGCTATACATTCTAAGCGTTAATCTCTCATGCAGCGGATTTTTTTAAGCCTGCAAAATAACAGCATTTTTCAAATTGTAAGTATGGCATTTAAGAATTAAACCTGCACTGATGTTTCTATGTATATACTCTTTCCTGTTATTTCTATTAAGCTTATACACAACGGGAACAACAGCGCAATTTAGTCTAAAAGCTACATGGTCCAGGATTTCAAACCAGACAAACACAAAAAAAGTAATTACTAAGCCTCTACGAGGACAATAAAAACACAGCATATTTTATTGGTGACTCCATCCACCAGAACACAGCCAGTTTAATGTGCATCAGGGTTATGAGGGAAGAACCATGAGCTGCCCACCTGGAGCAAGTTTCTCACATAACCTAAACAGCTGATCGGCTGCTGGAGAAGGCAGGTAATGACTATCTGGTTGTAGCTCATGTTGGAATGAATGATACTGATAATACAAATGTATATGCCTTGCAAAACAGAACCTGAGATAACCTGGATACCAAATAAAGGCTAAAAGCAAGTCAGTAATTGTTTCTGAGATTCATCAACACCAGGAAAAAGGCTACAAGAACAGAATTTAATATGCAACTATAATGAATAAATTAAGGCATGAGGTGAAAAAGGTTTTAGTTTTCTCACAAGAATAAATTCAACCAGTTTTACTGATACAGTGGTCTCCAATTTCTTTTCATGTTTCACTCATGAAATTTACAGAACGGTTTTTTATATGGAGTATGCATTTTATTCTGTCCTCTCTATATACAATAAATTATCTGTAAGTTTTTTGACTTTATGAAGAAAACTATCCTGAAAATGCTAAACAGCACCAAAGAACTGACCAACACCATAAATAACAGAACAGTGTCCATTTCTGTCAAGGTTAAATTATGGTAGTTTAAGTTAATGATCAATAAAAACAGTCAATTGCTTATTAAGTATCAAAGTTTACAATCATAACTTAAAAGCACTTTATTCTAAAAAAAATTCATCATAAAGCCTGCTCAATCAAAAACATGAATGCTTTCACAATTAGACAAAGTGAATGATTACCTTTTTTTAATTTGATTTTTCTCCTCTTGGAAGTTATTTCCAAATTTGGAATTTCAGGTGTTGGAGCATCCTAAAAGTGATTTTTACAATTTTAGCAAAAGGAAAAAAAAATAAAGTACACAAAGCCCAATCCTCTAAAAATTACTCACAAACTGTAAATATACTGTTTAAGTACGAAAACTACATAAAATCTTTTAATTTTAGTACGATAATCTTATTGTGCATTTTGTTGGTCTTCTCTGTAACAGACCTGCAGCCAACATGATAAATACTGTCAGGATATACTCATAACAAACCTAGTTTTGATAAAAGATATGGAAAACACTTTCATTTTATGATATTATTCAGATTTTGCATAAATAGCAAGGAATTTACTGAACCTATATTAGATACATTGTTATCAGCACCATTAGCTTTTTCAGCATACACAAGTAAAATGTGATTTAAAACCATGACAGACTTATTCAGACTTACAGTGCCAGCTCTACGCTTTTTCCCAAGTCCTTGGTTATCATTCTGTTCAGCCCCAGAAGTGCAGCTACTATCTCCCTCCATTGAGTCTTGGCCTTGTGTTGCATTGTTGCTATCCTCTTCAACGGCAGAGACCTGTCCAGGCTGATACTGCTCAGCTGGCATGTTGTTCAGTTCCTTTTTAATGAAAGGCAAATCCTGCAATCCAGGACTGGAACTCTCTCTTTCGGTCAAGTGTACAGGGCTCCTTGTAGGTGCATTTTCACTGTGGACTAAATCAGAGTTTTTTTTTTTTTTTTTTCTCAAATTATTTACTTGTTACAATACCATTATAAAGCAGTGTTTTTTTTTCGAATAGAAGGTTCATTACCATCATTCTTATGATCACTGGCTTGACGGCCACTAAAAAGGTTATAAATGCTGCCAGCTCTATCTGTTGCCATACTGCTTTCTGATAGACTTCGCTTTCGTGAAGATGCTGGAGCTGTGTCGGAGATCCCTTCCCACTGGAAGCCTTCCAAAGATGACAATTCAAGTTCAGGTTCAGGTTCTTCTGAACACAGATCATTGAGATCTTGTTGAACAGGTGGCACCATTTCAATACCAAATCTTAACAAGGAAGAGATAAATATAATCAGGTAAATTACAGCACAAATCTTGAACATGTTAATTTTTCTTGTGCTATAATCATAAAACTTAACAAGAGTGAACAGGATTCTCCCAGAACCAACAAAGGGTAGAGGATATTAATAAACTAATCGGCTTTTTATGACTCCTACAATTGACCCTGTTCGATTAGTATCTTTGAATTCTCTTTTTTTATTCCAGTATTTGGAAACACACCAGCTCCTTTCACACAGATTAACATAGCTCACAGAAATGACAACTCCACAGTACACAACAGATTTCATAGATCTGTTAAGACATCTAAATTAAGACTGATGTAAAGGGCAGTTGTGAAAAATATGGGACACCTGGTCACTAGAAACAGATTATAATAGGTATCTTAATTAATCAGATCCTCTTCTGTCGTCTTCATAGTTGCTTCTTGCAACCAAATATATTTTATACAAATGTATATCTGACTTTGGACAACAAATAATGCTAAAAGAAAAAATGAAAGCAACAAAAACACATTTTATAATAAAAGGAAATAACGTATATTTTTACCTTTCTGTGGCTTTACAAAAAAAAGTATGGAAATCATCTTTTTCTTTTCAGCAGAACACACTTTGTGGGCACTTGTGAAATTTTGGTCCAGCGAAATAATCTAAACATATGGCAGGCACCAAGCAAAACACTACCTCAATAGCATCTTGCCGATAGTTCGGCTGATTTCAAGGTATACTTTAAAAATATCTAGCAGGCAAATCCAAGATTAAAAACTAGGATGTTTTAACAAAAATGTAAGTTTTATTTACTAATTATCCTTTAGTGCAGTATAAAGCAAGTTAGGCAAGTTTCTTGCACTTGTGCCTGTCTGCAAGAAGTTTTTTTCCTTCAACTTTAATGTACTGTAAGCTATTTTTTCTGTTTCTTGAACCATATTAAAGATGTCGTCCTCTACTTGCTTACAACCATTATTTTCCAACCTTGAGGATGCTTTTGTCCTCTTTTCAGTATTAAAATGTGTGTATGGCCTCACTGTATACCTCTCAATCTGTCTTTAGCTATAATAGTTATTTTTACAAAATGTATTTAACACCTAGAGAAACGAGGTGGGGGGGGGGGGGGGGGGGGGATGATTTGGGAAGACTCTGACCTTGGCAATCCTTTGCCTTGCTCTTGCTTCTTCCTGCTTACTTGCTGGTAAACCTGATCCCAGTCCACATTACGACGACCTCCAGATGAGCTGATAAGTTGACGAAGTGTTGGCTTTAGCACAGATTCTTTCTCTGATTCACTTTTTCTGTGGCCACTAATGTTACGAATACGCCGTGCAATGTTTAAATTGGGTTCATGAGTGCCAGCTTTGTTCTTACTTGTAATGTGGCGTGTTAAATCTCTCCTTAGTGAGGCAGGCAGCTCCAGCTTATTCAAATCTGACGCAATAGGACCAACAGGGTTCAGGGAAGCAGCTTGCTGGAAATCTCTGTCAGCTACATGGTCCAGTTCTTGAATGGAGCTTTCACTGGAGGCATTGGTGTTTCTCATTTCACTATTTTTGTCTTCCAGTGAAGCCATATCTGAAATTCCAGAGTTCTCAGGTGCTTCGTTTGTGGTGGCAGAACTCAAAGAAGGCACAAATGGGGAAGGGGATACAGCCTTTGAATTAGCTAATGATACAGCACATTCTGGGGAAACAACAAAATGCATGCCGGGGCTTTTATTATTTGTAATTAAAGATTCTTTCAAAGAATCTGTAAATATTTCTTCATTTTTATTTTTAGTTGCATATATGCTTGTTTCAGTGGTGTTGTCTATGCATGTTTCCCTTGTTTCAGGGGGTAATGGTGTGGACGCAATTGCTGGAACTTCTACTGAAGGTGCAGCCAATATATTCCTCACATTACCAGATGAAAGAACCTCTTTTGCTTTTAGAAGCATTTCCTTTAAGCTGTTGTCTTGATCTTGTGATCTATTTAGCAGTGACTTATAGTTTAGTGTACGTTGTATGTTGAAATTTCCCTGGTTTGCTTCCTGATTTACAGCTTTAAGGCTGAGGATACGCTCTTTAAAGTTAAAATTTGAAGATTTTTCCCACTCTGAATTAGCTTTGTTTGACATATCCCTTGATTGAAGATCTTTCATAAATGGACTCTGTGATGCCTGAACTGTGGTACTGTTTTCATTTTTGCTTGAAGATATTTGCTGTTTATGATGATTTTTTTGTTCATAAACATTTGACAATGGAAAGGCATTGCAGTCCAGATTCACTGAAGGCTCCTCACAAGCTGTGGCTGAAAGAGTTTCTCTCAAGTCACTAGAATCTCGTCTTAATGAGGAATCTGATGGCAGAGAGGGTGTCTGTGTGTTTGCACAGAATTCATCATTTTTTTTTACTATGATTCACTTCAACTGATGTTTCCTGTGCTTTAGCTGGAGGATATGGTGCCCACCGATGCATTTTATCCCTAGTAGTATTACTGGAGCTCCTCACATTGCTTTTGCCATTGCTGCTGAAATGGAAACTTGCAGCATTTGGAATATTGTCATGAGTGAAATCAAAACAGTTGCTTTCATTTTCTTGATTAGGCCCCTGACAGCCATCTCTCCAACCCCAAGAATATTGCCCTCTCTGATAATTTGTATTCTTTTTTGTGTGTTCTCTTTGATGAGGAAAGCTAGAGAAATTCCAGCTGTCTGACCCCCAAGTTCCAGAAACATCACTGGAATTCCAGCTATGCAAGTTGCCTGATCCTTTTTGTGGCCAACCAGAGTTTCTTCCATTGGACCAGCTAGATTGTTTTGAATTGGTATGCCAGTGTCCATAGTGATCAGAATTCTGAAACTTCCAATTCGAAGAAGCTCCATCTTGGTTCCACCTTGAAGAACTCCTGCTTCCTCCACTGTGAGTTTTTGGATTGTGACTGAAAGAAGAATGTGGGTGATTGCCCTGATGATCTGATGGATAGGAATTTCTTTCCCATGCCCAATCTCTGGGCTGTGTCTGATGAAAATCTGCTCTTCTAGTTTGACTATAATTAAACCTCTCTGCTGGCCTGTTTTGGAGGTTTTTTGCCTCTTGCTCTGCATTCCTTCTACGAAGTTCTTCTTCTTTCCTGCAGAATAGATTAGAAAAAGAATTTGAGACAAAGAGTTATTACTTCCATAAAAACAAGAAAGATGATGCAGGTGTTGAGACAAATAAAAGCAAGAGAGACATGATGCCAAAACAAAAACTGACGCACATACAAACTTTTTGACTTTATGTACTTCACATTTTCACTTAAAAGTATAATTAAGCCTTTTGAAAGTCAAAAATGTTCAGCTATTTGGAGGTCTAAAGATTGTGAGCATTGCATAGCACTGTTAAAAGAAATTATAGCAGATACTATTTTACATCAAATTTGATTTTGAAAACCCATCCCTCTCAATTGGAGGAAAAACTAGAATAAAACTTGCGTTATCACATATCCGTAAAAAAAAGAAATTTCCTTAAACCAATTGCGTCATTCTTATGCTGTTCTGAAATTATTTCACATTCATCCTACTAAAGCACTGTCATAATGGTATTCAAATATTTATCTGAGACAAATTCAAATAATATTATAGGACAACACATTCAATATTGGTAAAAAAAAAATTCTCTCGATATTTTCTGAGACAGACTTTCACAATAACAATCATTTGATGGTATTTTGCATCCTTTAAAAACATGTTTGAAAAAGTCTTATTGATCTAGGCTGGTTTTGTTAATAGGATAATAATTGTAGCTTACTAATGAGATTAAAGGAAACTGAAGTAAAATGAAAAAAAAAAAAATAAAAATCACCAGTCAAAGTATTACTGAAATCAAACAGTGCAAGTATGAGTAAAACATTACAAAGTGGACTACAGAATTTTCACAAAAAAACAACAAATCTATTATAATGACAGCATTTTAAATAGACACTTTCCCGTAATGTAAACAAGACATGAATCCAAAGGGAATTAAAATACTAAACATAACTGAACAACAGGGCACGAACATTTCAGTGTAAATAAACAAACTACTCTGCTGTAAGGCGAATTGTAAAGCATACAAGCAAGAACAAAAATCTAACATTTTGTATGCTATTTTGTAAAAATCCAAAGTTCTGTCAAACACTGCACAGAAAACAACTACAGCATTTGTAAACAAGTTTGATCATATTTTATTTTTTTTTACACACAAAGATATCAGGAAAAAAATAACAATTGTAAAATACTACTGATGAAACTTCAGGTTATGTGACAGAAACACCAGTCTGTCCCCAGCATCTGGCTTCAGAGCAGCACAGTTACATGTTACAACATTTCCTCAGCTGCTGAAAGCCCTCTCAGAAGGGGCTGCTTGAGACAGGGCTACAACAAGTACTTTTTTTGCAAGCTTCACCAATTTTAGGAAATGTACTTTTTGTGTTTTCCACCCCTCAAGTGGATTTACATCACTGTCTACCTTAGGTATCATCAAGTAGTTCTTGATCTCCTTTTCAATGACAAAGTGCAGAGACTCACCTTCTCTTAACTCCTATGTTTTTTTAAGTTGTTGCCAAAAGACTTTTTTTTCTTTTTCACCCAACTGTGGTCATTTCAGTTGTATACACTGGTTCAAATAGAACGGGTGGGATTTATGGGCAGACACAGCGTGTCCGTTTTGCTTCATCATTGCTTTAATATTGTCATTATTGTACATACTTTATACATGAGTCTGGGTGGGATGGAGCAGGGCGAAGAGGTAGGCATCAGTGCAAGTATTTTAAACAATGAAAGAAAAAAAGTGCGTTGGAATCAAGGACCCCCAACCAAGACGGCTTGCAAAATAATGCTTCTTATGGACATAAAAAATAATCCATTTGAACGAATTATGTGCCTGACACCTACAGGGCTCCGTACTTCTAGGAGTGCCGACCATACACACCTTATGCACTCACTTTGCACATGTATAATAGTCTATCCTGTTAGGTTACAAGTGAATGAGTGGACTTTCAAGGCATGTTTTTGATTGTTTTATACAAAGTGAGTGACATACTCAATAATTTCAGCTTGCACAATATCAATAAAACAACAATTAAGATATTATCATAGACAATACATCTCGCATACACCCACCAACATATTTAGACTACATTGTTTTCAATAACTGTAAGTTATCAAATCTGCCAAGCCCAAAAAAGTAATGGGAAAAGGTTACATATCTGCTCTCACTTTGTTGTTTTTTTTCTTTAAATATAGAAAAATGAGTTATGATATTTTAATGTTTACAAATGAAACATTTACCATGCATGCAATGATTTAATATTGCAGAGGACATGGACGACCACATCTAAATTCTAATAGAATATAGTGTACCCTGTACACTAACTAACATTTGAGGAAAATAATAATCCTTAACTTCTAACTTTTGAGTTGCCTGTTGAATAACTTGCACTCGAATATTGATTATTCCAAATTATACAGGTTGCTAACTGCGACAGAGAGAGAGGTATTAATGGAAAACTGCTCTGATTAAAGCTATAACAGAATCTTTATCACCCTCCATAAAATTTGAAAATGACCATTTTCGGTCGATGTGCTGATAAAAAGTATGTTTTTTTTTTCATTACTTTTTTACTTGACAGGTCATGTGATGTTCAACTACAAATAAAGAACACAAAGTAAAATAAAAACACTACAATACATACATACATATATATATATATATATATATATATATATATATATATATATATATATATATATATATATACACACATATATATATATATATATATATATATATACATATACACATATATATACATACTAGCAAAATACCCGCGCTTCGCAGCGGAGAAGTAGTGTGTTAAAGAGGTTATGAAAAAAAAAGGAAACATTTTAAAAATAACGTAACATGATTGTCAATGTAATTGTGTTGTCATTGTTATGAGTGTTGCTGTGTTTTATATATATAAAATACACACACACATATAAACATATATATACATATACACATATATATATATACATATCTACATATATATATATA